>NC_137617.1:43524649-43532149 GCF_963280865.1 Gymnoscopelus braueri
GTGTGTGTGTGTGTGTGTGTGTGTGTGTGTGTGTGTGTGTGTGTGTGTGTGTGTGTGTGTGTGTGTGTGTGTGTGTGTGTGTGTGTGTGTGTATGTGTGTGTGTGTGTGTGTGTGTGTGTGTGTGTGTGTGTGTGCGCTCTAGGGTAACAGTTTGCTGTAATAGAACAGACATAGGCTACATCTCATTCTATGTTCAAATATTATGTCAACTAAATGTTGTGTTTTAAAACAAAGTGTTAGGGTTATAAACAATGTTATTATATTAAGAATGCTTTTTTATAGCTGCATATTTTTTACACTGAATCGTCATGGTTATATTAGGGAATTCAACCTCTTAAGATTGTGATTCTCAAGGCAGGACTGCATTTTCCCTCACCTATATCAGTGGTCCTCAACCTTTTCAGTTTGTGTCCCCCAAAATAATCATATTAGAACTGGGGACCCCCCAAAATAATCATATTTTTTTATCTGGGGACCCCCCAAAATAATCATAATTGTACTGGGGACCCCCCACCCTGATAAGCACTTGGAATGTACTGTAGGAGTTACATTTTGTTTGACTCGGTTCCACAGATAAATATTGTGAAAATGTTTGCATTTCTTAGATTATTTGACAATTTGGCCAATGTTTGACCAGTTAGTAAATGTGCTGATTACTTTTGATGCAGTAATGGTCTTTTTTCTGTTTTTTGTTTTTGGTATTAAAAAGGTAAGGACCTTTTTAATTGTCACTTCACTGTAATGGACATTTTCTTGAAATTAGATTTTTGCCATGGACATACATAATAAGTGGTCAATAATATTAACAGAAACCATAGGCAGAGAAAGGGGAAGGCTAATATTTGACCAAGTATTATAGGCTATATTATTTTAAGGACCACATGGTCAACGTTATGATGTGAATAACAGCAATGCTCTGACTGTAAACAATAATGCAGCTATGATGCAAAGACAGAAAAACACTGACAACTAAAGTTACCTATCTGCCTCTGCCCCCCCCCTCTCTCTCTGTCTATTTTTCTGTCTTTTTCTGAAAAAACATACGTTTGTATTGCCAAAGCAAAAGTGGAACAAAATCTAAACAAAAAAATGTATGTAAAATTAAATAAGGTGTGTTCTCTCTCTCTCTTCTCAGTGGTTCTCAACCTTTTCAGGCCACGGCCCCCCAAAATAATCATATTTGAACTGGGGACCTCCAAAATAATCATATTTGAACTGCCCCCCCCCCCCAGACCCCACTTTGAGCACCACTAGGCACAGCAAGCACCCTGCCAGACTCTAGACATGTGACCTTAAAGAAGAAAAAAAAAACAGCTGTTCGGGTGCGTAGCGTAGCATAGCTGAGATGCAGGAAATATGTGAGCACAATAATCTGATGTCCTGTAGAGCATTTGATGTGCAATTGTTCTAAAATGTTGTAGTGTGCGGGCATGAAGATTATCCTTATGTGTTTGATGCAACCTGAGTTAAATTCACTGTTAAACATTCACATTTATTATTTTTATATTGTTTTGTTTCATCATAGTCTAATAGACGTCTATGACCTCTTTAAGGGTTAAATATAAATGCAGCTACAACAATGTTTCCTGCTTCTCACTCTTGTGGTCAGATATTCAGAGCAGAGCCGTTTCACACCTTGCTCCTACCTGCCAGTAAGAACACTGTGAAGCTACAGAGAAAAACCACGTGTGAAAACATGCCAAAAGTAATAAACAGCATCTTTCTCCGTCTGCGCGCACACGCGCGCACGCACGCACGCACGCACGCACGCACGCACGCACACACACACACACACACACACACACACACACACACACACACACACACACACACACACACACACACACACACACACACACACACACACACACACACACACACACACACACACACACACACACACACACACACACACACACACACACACACACACACAGTGAGGCATTATGAGGCATTCTGGAATTCTGAAAAAAAGCCAAACATTGATCTCTTTAATCTTCTTAGATCTAATAAATGTGTTAAAAAAAATTAAATGGTAGCAGTGACACACTTGCAAAAACGGCCAACACACTGAAGGACCTACTATTATATCCAGCTCTAAATGTGTCAACTGGAAAATACATACTTAAATCGGTTTGCATCATGTCTATAATATGCATCTAAGCAATAGATTATTTAACAGATTTGTTTTTTACCTTATTTTCTTTTTAGGTGTGAAGAATCGTGTGTGTGTGTGTGTGTGTGTGTGTGTGTGTGTGTGTGTGTGTGTGTGTGTGTGTGTGTGTGTGTGTGTGTGTGTGTGTGTGTGTGTGTGTATGTGTATGTGTGTGTGTGTGTGTGTGTATGTGTATGTGTATGTGTGTGTGTGTGTGTGTGTGTGTGTTTGCGCGCGCTCTAGGGTAACAGTTTGCTGTAATAGAACAGACATAGGCTACATCTCATTCTATGTTCAAATATTATGTCAACTAAATGTTGTGTTTTAAAACAAAGTGTTAGGGTTAGAAACAATGTTATTATAATAAGAATGCTTTTTTATAGCTGCATAGTTTTTACACTGAATCGTCATGGTTATATTAGAAAATTCAACCTCTTAAGATTGTGATTCTCAAGGCAGGACTGCATTTTCCCTCACCTATATCAGTGGTCCTCAACCTTTTCAGTTTGTGTCCCCCAAAATAATCATATTAGAACTGGGGACCCCCCAAAATAATCATATATTTTTATCTGGGGACCCCCCAAAATAATCATAATTGTACTGGGGACCCCCCACCCTGATAAGCACTTGGAATGTATACATTTTGTTTGACTCGGTTCCACAGATAAATATTGTGAAAATGTTTGCATTTCTTAGATTATTTGACAATTTGGCCAATGTTTGACCCGTTAGTAAATGTGCTGATTACTTTTGATGCAGTAATGGTCTTTTTTCTGTTTTTTGTTTTTGGTATTAAAAAGGTAAGGACCTTTTTAATTGTCACTTCACTGTCATGGACATTTTCTTAAAATTAGATTTTTGCCATGGACATACATACTAAGTGGTCAATAATATTAACAGAAACCATAGGCAGAGAATGGGGAAGGCTAATATTTGACCAAGTATTATAGGCTATATTATTTTAAGGACCACATGGTCAACGTTATGATGTGAATAACAGCAATGCTCTGACTGTAAACAATAATGCAGCTATGATGCAAAGACAGAAAAACACTGACAACTAAAGTTACCTATCTGCCTCTGCCCCCCCCCCCCTCTCACTCTGTCTATTTTTCTGTCTATTTCTGAAAAAACATACGTTTGTATTGCCAAAAGAAAAGTGGAACAAAATCAAAACAAAACAATGTATGTAAAATTAAATAAGGTGTGTTCTCTCTCTCTCTGTTCTATCTCAGTGGTTCTCAACCTTTTCAGGCCACGGCCCCCCAAAATAATCATATTTGAACTGGGGACCTCCAAAATAATCATATTTGAACTGCCCCCCCCCAGACCCCACTTTGAGCACCACTAGGCACAGCAAGCACCCTGCCAGACTCTAGACATGTGACCTTAAAGAAGAAAAAAAAAACAGCTGTTCGGGTGCGTAGCGTAGCATAGCTGAGATGCAGGAAATGTGTGAGCACAATAATCTGATGTCCTGTAGAGCATTTGATGTGCAATTGTTCTAAAATGTTGTAGTGTGCGGGCATGAAGATTATCCTTATGTGTTTGATGCAACCTGAGTTAAATTCACTGTTAAACATTCACATTTACTATTTTTATATTGTTTTGTTTCATCATAGTCTAATAGACGTCTATGACCTCTTTAAGGGTTAAATATAAATGCAGCTACAACAATGTTTCCTGCTTCTCACTCTTGTGGTCAGATATTCAGAGCAGAGCCGTTTCACACCTTGCTCCTACCTGCCAGTAAGAACACTGTGAAGCTACAGAGAAAAACCACGTGTGAAAACATGCCAAAAGTTATAAACGGCATCTTTCTCCGTCTGCCGCACGCACACACACACACACACACACACACACACACACACACACACACACACACACACACACACACACACACACACACACACACACACACACACACACACACACACACACACACACACACACACACACACACACACACACACACACACACACACACACACACACACAGACGCATTATGAGGCATTCTGGAATTCTGAAAAAAAGCCAAACATTGATCTCTTTAATCTTCTTAAATCTAATAAATGTGTTAAAAAAATTAAATGGTAGCAGTGACACACTTGCAGAAACGGCCAACACACTGAAGGACCTACTATTATATCCAGCTCTAAATGTGTCAACTGGAAAATAAATACAAATCGGTTTGCTTCATGTCTATAATATGCATCTAAGCAATAGATTATTTAACAGATTTATTTTTTATCTTATTGTCTTTTTAGGTGTGAAGAATTGTGTGTGTGTGTGTGTGTGTGTGTGTGTATGTGTATGTGTATGTGTATGTGTATGTGTATGTGTATGTGTATGTGTGTGCGTGTGCGTGTGTGTGTGTGTGTGTATGTGTGTGTTTGTGTGTGTGTGTTTGCGCGCGCTCTAGGGTAACAGTCTGCTGTAATAGAACAGACATAGGCTACATCTCATTCTATGTTCAAATATTATGTCAACTAAATGTTGTGTTTTAAAACAAAGTGTTAGGGTTATAAACAATGTTATTATATTAAGAATGCTTTTTTATAGCTGCATAGTTTTTACACTGAATCGTCATGGTTATATTAGAAAATTCAACCTCTTAAGATTGTGATTCTCAAGGCAGGACTGCATTTTCCCTCACCTATATCAGTGGTCCTCAACCTTTTCAGTTTGTGTCCCCCAAAATAATCATATTAGAACTGGGGACCCCCCAAAATAATCATATATTTTTATCTGGGGACCCCCCAAAATAATCATAATTGTACTGGGGACCCCCCACCCTGATAAGCACTTGGAATGTATACATTTTGTTTGACTCGGTTCCACAGATAAATATTGTGAAAATGTTTGCATTTCTTAGATTATTTGACAATTTGGCCAATGTTTGACCCGTTAGTAAATGTGCTGATTACTTTTGATGCAGTAATGGTCTTTTTTCTGTTTTTTGTTTTTGGTATTAAAAAGGTAAGGACCTTTTTAATTGTCACTTCACTGTCATGGACATTTTCTTAAAATTAGTGTGTGTGTGTGTGTGTGTGTGTGTGTGTGTGTGTGTGTGTGTGTGTGTGTGTGTGTGTGTGTGTGTGTGCGCGCTCTAGGGTAACAGTTTGCTGTAATAGAACAGTCATAGGCTACATCTCATTCTATGTTCAAATATTATGTCAACTAAATGTTGTGTTTTAAAACAAAGTGTTAGGGTTATAAACAATGTTATTATATTAAGAATGCTTTTTTATAGCTGCATATTTTTTACACTGAATCGTCATGGTTATATTAGGGAATTCAACCTCTTAAGATTGTGATTCTCAAGGCAGGACTGCATTTTCCCTCACCTATATCAGTGGTCCTCAACCTTTTCAGTTTGTGTCCCCCAAAATAATCATATTAGAATTGGGGACCCCCCAAAATAATCATATTTTTTTATCTGGGGACCCCCCAAAATAATCATAATTGTACTGGGGACCCCCCACCCTGATAAGCACTTGGAATGTACTGTAGGAGTTACATTTTGTTTGACTCGGTTCCACAGATAAATATTGTGAAAATGTTTGCATTTCTTAGATTATTTGACAATTTGGCCAATGTTTGACCCGTTAGTAAATGTGCTGATTACTTTTGATGCAGTAATGGTCTTTTTTCTGTTTTTTGTTTTTGGTATTAAAAAGGTAAGGCCCTTTTTAATTGTCACTTCACTGTCATGGACATTTTCTTAAAATTAGATTTTTGCCATGGACATACATAATAAGTGGTCAATAATATTAACAGAAACCATAGCCAGAGAATGGGGAAGGCTAATATTTGACCAACTATTATAGGCTATATTATTTTAAGGACCACATGGTCAACGTTATGATTTTTCTGTTTTTTGTTTTTGGTATTAAAAAGGTATGGACCTTTTTAATTGTCACTTCACTGTCATGGACATTTTCTTAAAATTAGATTTTTGCCATGGACATACATAATAAGTGGTCAATAATATTAACAGAAACCATAAGCAGAGAATGGGGAAGGCTAATATTTGACCAACTATTATAGGCTATATTATTTTAAGGACCACATGGTCTCTCTCTGTGTTTGATGCAACCAGAGTTAAATTCACAGTTACACATTCACATTTACTATTTTTATATTGTTTTGTTTCATCATAGTCTAATAGACGTCTATGACCTCTTTAAGGGTTAAATATAAATGCAGCTACAACAATGTTTCCTGCTCCTCACTCTTGTGGTCAGATATTCAGAGCAGAGTCGCTTCGCACCTTGCTCCTACCTGCCAGTAAGAACACTGTGAAGCTACAGAGAAAAACCACGTGTGAAAACATGCCAAACGTACTAAACAGCATCTTTCTCCGTCTGCGCGCGCACACACACACACACACACACACACACACACACACACACACACACACACACACACACACAGACACAGACACAGACACACACACACACACACACACACGTGTGCGCACACACACACACACACACACACACACACACACACACACACACACACACACACACACACACACACACACACACACACACACACACACACACACACACACACACACACACACACACACACACACACAGTGAGGCATTATGAGGCATTCTGGAATTCTGAAAAAAAGCCAAACATTGATCTCTTTAATCTTCTTAAATCTAATAAATGTGTTAAAAAAAATGAAATGGTAGCAGTGACACACTTGCAGAAACGACAAACATGCTGAAGGACCTACTATTATATCCAGCTCTAAATGTGTCAACTGGAAAATAAATACTTAAATTGGTTTGCATCATGTCTATAATATGCATCTAAGCAATAGATTATTTAACAGATTTATTTTTTACCTTATTGTCTTTTTAGGTGTGAAGAATCGTGTGTGTGTGTGTGTGTGTGTGTGTGTGTGTGTGTGTGTGTGTGTGTGTGTGTGTGTGTGTGTGTGTGTGTGTGTGTGTGTGTGTGTGTGTGTGTGTGTGTGTGTGCGCGCTCTAGGGTAACAGTTTGCTGTAATAGAACAGTCATAGGCTACATCTCATTCTATGTTCAAATATTATGTCAACTAAATGTTGTGTTTTAAAACAAAGTGTTAGGGTTATAAACAATGTTATTATATTAAGAATGCTTTTTTATAGCTGCATATTTTTTACACTGAATCGTCATGGTTATATTAGGGAATTCAACCTCTTAAGATTGTGATTCTCAAGGCAGGACTGCATTTTCCCTCACCTATATCAGTGGTCCTCAACCTTTTCAGTTTGTGTCCCCCAAAATAATCATATTAGAATTGGGGACCCCCCAAAATAATCATATTTTTTTATCTGGGGA
>NC_137617.1:43534649-43714649 GCF_963280865.1 Gymnoscopelus braueri
GTCATGGTTATATTAGGGAATTCAACCTCTTAAGATTGTGCATCTCAAGGCAGGACTGCATTTTCCCTCACCTATATCAGTGGTCCTCAACCTTTTCAGTTTGTGTCCCCCAAAATAATCATATTAGAACTGGGGACCCCCCAAAATAATCATATTTTTTTATCTGGGGACCCCCCAAAATAATCATAATTGTAATGGGGACCCCCCACCCTGATAAGCACTTGGAATGTACTGTAGGAGTTACATTTAGTCGGTTCCACAGATAAATATTGTGAAAATGTTTGCATTTCTTAGATTTTTTGACAATTTGGCCAATGTTTGACCCGTTAGTAAATGTGCTGATTACTTTTGATGCAGTAATGGTCTTTTTTCTGTTTTTTGTTTTTGGTATTAAAAAGGTAAGGACCTTTTAAATTGTCACTTCACTGTCATGGACATTTTCTTTAAATTAGATTTTTGCCATGGACATACATAATAAGTGGTCAATAATATTAACAGAAACCATAGGCAGAGAATGGGGAAGGCTAATATTTGACCAACTATTATAGGCTATATTATTTTAAGGACCACATGGTCAACGTTATTATGTGAATAACAGCAATTAAATGCTCTGACTGTAAACAATAATGCAGCTATGTTGCAAAGACAGAAAAACACTGACAACTAAAGTTACCTATCTGCCTCTGCCCCCCCCCCCTCTCTCTCTGTCTATTTTTCTGTCTATTTCTGAAAAAACATACGTTTGTATTGCCAAAGCAAAAGTGGAACAAAATCAAAACAAAACAATGTATGTACAATTAAATAAGGTGTGTTCACTCTCTGTCTGTTCTATCTCAGTGGTTCTCAACATTTTCAGGCCACGGCCCCCCAAAATAATCATATTTAAACTGGGGACCCCCCAAAATAATCATATTTGAACTGGACTTGTATGAGTTAAGGCATTACATATAGATTTGACTCGGTTCCACACAGAAATATAGTGAAAGTAGCTAATCTACTGTACAAGCTCACCACCCTCCGAGACGAGGCGGTGAGCTTGTAGATCTGCTAGTTTGATGATTACTTGTGATATAGTGATGGTCTTTTTTAATTTGTTTTGGTATTTTTGGTAATTAGGTATCAAAAGTCCTTAAATTGTCACTTTACTGTCATCTGGAGACCCCCCCCCAAAAATCATGTGGGGACCCGACCCAGAGGTTGAGAAACATCTCTCTCTCTCTCTCTCTCTCTCTCTCTCTCTCTCTCTCTCTCTCTCTCTCTCTCTCTCTCTCTCTCTCTCTCTCTCTCTCTCTCTCTCTCTCTCTCTCTCTCTCTCTCTCTCTCTGAAAGCAGTCGCGCCGAATTCCACAGTCGACATTGAGACAATAACCTACTACATATTACTATACTATGTGCCCAATAGCCAGCAGCAGTAGGCTACATTTATGTAAACAAAACCTATATCAGCCATAGAACATGTCCATGCTCTCCTGCGGAGGGGACTCTTTGGGATTATATTGAAAAAAAGCTGTAAAGCTTGCTTTTACTCACCCAATAATTAACTTGGGGTCAGCTAATTGTCCTCTAGTTTCATATCCATTTGACATTTAAAGGCAGAAAACGTGCATTTAGTAAAATATCTCCACTTTCCCACGAGATTGACGTTGTTGGTGCAAACACCTTTGTCATGTTGTGTGCAAGCCTGCAGGTCTGCAGGTGCAACCTATTAGGCAAATCATGCATTGTGTTCATGACCCTATAACTAAATAAAATTCAGAAAAGATTGGATCAAGTGTATCTAGAGTATATATGTTTTTTATTTACATTATTATGGAGAAAAACATATAACAAAAATATTTATGAAAAATATGTTTTGAAAAAAACAAACAATATATATATATATATATATATATATATATATATATATATATATATATATATATATATATATATATTTTTTTTTTTTTTACTGAAGTAGCCTATTTGCCACGGACATGGACAAGTCTCACCACGACCCCTTCAAGATTTTTCAAAAATAGCAGATCTACTAGCCCTGAAACATGACTGTCATACCATGACAGTCATGGTGCCGAGTCCCCCTGGTCTAAAGTTGTGTTCGATTTTTCACATTGCCATCTCTCACATAAACATAAACGTTCAGATTTCAAATATAAAGTGCTTACCACCGAGCCACGGATGTTACAAGGCGACGCGGACCGCGATGAGTACTCGTATCTCCCGTATTGTTCAATAAAAAGCATTTTAATCCCATCACTAGCCATTTTCTTTTTTTTCCTTTTTTTTTTGTAATGTATCAGAGTGCAATACACCTCCCAACCATTAGTGTCGCATGGTTGAAAGTATCGGAGACAATTTGGAGAAAATGGCCGGCGATGGGATTAAAATGCTTTTTATTGAACAATATGGGAGATACGAGTACTTATCGCGGTTCGCGTCGCCTTGTAACATCCGTGGCTCGGTGGTAAGCACTTTATATTTGAAATCTGAACGTTTATGTTTATGTGAGAGATGGCAATGTGAAAAAATCGAACACAACTTTAGACGGTGTCTGGTGTAAACCTCATACAGTATGTCCAAAACTATTTCTTTCCAGGATTTAAATTGCAGAAAGCTGCAAAAGTAGCAGATCTACAAGCTCAAAATGTGTGCGTTTCGATCTTATGGATCTGCTACTTTTTATGCTTTTGTGCGGTGCTGTAATATCAAGTATTGCATTAATTTACGGGGAAAAAAACACAAGAAGTTAAGAATATGGAGATAGGAGGTTTCTGCCTGACGGCAACGATATAAAAAGGACAAATGTAACATCATGATGCTGTTAAAGAAATTAATCAAAATTGTTTTAAAGATTATTCTCTGACAATTCTCTGTTGTAGTTGTCTGTGGATTGAAGGGAAAAACATGAGATTTCTCGTTCACTTTCTTGTTATTTGTTCTTTGGTAAATTATTTCTTATCATATAATTTAATATTATCATTTCCACTAAATGTCCACAGTTGTCATCACATTTTCCCATTGTCAGACAACCCTGAAATAAATCTATTATAACTCTTTTTCTTGACTTTATGGTCAATATTCAGTTATTGGAATGAAGAGCTTTTCATATGTTTCACACTAAAGCCAAAGAGAAAATACAAAACAAATATGAAACTTGATGTGATTGTCATTTAAAATGCAAAATGTATTGCACAACATATTACAAACTTAAACTACCAGCCTATTTATACAACCGTTAGTTTACTTTAAATAAAATATGAAAGCATACTCAATGTACAAAAGAGAGAGAAAACAAAAGATAAAGCACACTCAATGACCAAACAAATTATATGAAGCATACTCAATGGCCATGCAAAATTTAATATAAATAACAAACACAATTGGGCAATGAGATCCCAGTCAAAAAGAACAAAAGATGGCTAACCACGCAATGGACCATTTATGAACCCAGCTCTTCCCCCTTAACTACAAAAAACACAAATATAAACTTAACTAAACCAAAAGAGAGAGAGAGAGAGAGAGAGAGAGAGAGAGAGAGAGAGAGAGAGAGAGAGAGAGAGAGAGAGAGAGAGATCCAGGAGGCCTCTTGTTGTCCTGCTTGGATGGGGAACCTGTGAGAAAATTTAATAAAGTGTAACTAATTCCTGTCATTTATTTTATTTTTTAACAATAGTGTTTTGTTTTAAAATATTTTCGTACAGACAAACTCATGGATTCTCCTCAGGACCACCCTGGTGTTCCATGGGTTGTTGTTGGGGTCCTGGATCAGGCTGGAAGTCCAGGTGAAGTTTAGCCTGATTCTCAGTGAGTGGGGTCTATGGTCTGGAGCCAGGCTAGTGTCATCTGTAGCATCCTGTGTGAGAAAATGTAGTGATGTCTCCATCTAGTGGCCAAATCTAGTGGTTTGTGCTGCACCCTGCTGTCAGCTCTGTCAAGAACAGGTCTCCCTCTCGGACTCTGGGACTTCAAGTGGCCATGTAGTGCAGGAACAAACCCTAACAAAGAGCCTTATTTTTTTAGATACCCCTACCCAGGGTAGAACTAAACGGGACATTGTTTTTTCATATTTTTAAGATGCCCCCTTCATGAAATGGATTGTCCCAAGTTTAACTTTTACTGCAAAAGTCATGAAATTGATCCTTGAAGTGACTCACCACATAGGCAAAAAAAAAAAGCCTACCCTGAAAGAGGGAGTTCCAAGTAAATCCTCTGTCATTTTCTACCTGCTGGTTGTTTTTACATCATACTTGCACAGATGGTCTACAGGTAGTGCGGCCTACATCCCAAAACAATCAGAATGCCAATATTTGGTTCTATTGTGAATCAGCATTCAGCAGCCTTTTATATAAGGCCTTAAATAGGCGGAAATAGCAAAACTTTCTGTGCAATATTCACTTGTAATTTTGGTCCTAAATCAATACTTATAATCACTGTATTTAATGTCCGCTATCCTATATATTGCATGCACGTTGTTGTGGTTATTGGTTTTGGTATTTTGAATCTATTAAATCGTCTAGATCCAAGGTGTTGTTTTAAATGTGGTTACAGGCGAGGCTACTGCTCTAGAACAACTCTAGAACAAGCTCTAGAACAACTTCATAGTCACATCAAACAATTAGACCTACAGGTGTAAAAGAGTATGTTTTAGTGTGATGCTCTCAACATTACTGTTACAGGAGGAGAAAATAGAGAAGAAAGGAACACACACAGAACAGGTCAAATAACAGGAAGACACAGTCAAATCAAAGTATGATCCTGTATACAATATCAGTGTTTGAAGTGCATGGAACCTACAATATACAGTAGGGACTGGGACACTCAAATAACCTACTTTTGTGATAACACATTTTTGGTTGGTTTCTCTACTTACTATTCATATGTTTCTGCCAATAAATCAAGTGTGTCAAGTGTATACATTTCAAAGAGGACAAAGGTATGGATGACATTTCTGGAAACTTTGCTTTATTGTATTAAGTAACGGTCTGTGAACTTTTATTATTTTGCTCTAAAAAGATACAACAATGCATTTCAAAATCCAAAGTTGTAAAGAGTTAGGAAAAAGAAAAACAAGTTGTGCTTTGTTCCAACTCAAGTTTAGCTTTGTATCAAAATCTAAACCTTTTTTTCTTTTACTGTTCTGCTATAGATTCTTCCCCCAGATAATTACTTAAAGAGCAGATCGTTCCTATTGATTTTCTTTAGAATACTATTCATAATCTTCTTTAGTTTAGGGAGCTCAGTGTACTTCTGGAAGAGCATATCGGAGATGTCGTTCCTTTTTACATTTTCCGCCACCGCACCCTTTTTGACTGCATCCTTGTCTGGAAAGTTGTCAGGCTCTCGCAGATTCCACTTAAATGCTGCAAACTCATCGTTGTCCAGGTCTTCCAGAACTCCAAGGACCAGTTGTTTGGTAAGAGCCATGGTTGATTCCTGTTACAAACAGACAGTGGTGTAAAGTAACTAAGTACATTTACTCAAATACTGTACTTGAGTAAGTAAAATTCTGAGGTACTTATACTTTATACTGGAGTATTTCATGTTCAGTCCTTTTACTTCTACTCCACTACATCTCAGAGGCAAATATTATACTTTTACTCCACTACAATTATTTGACCACTTTAGTTACTAGTTACTTTGTAGATTTTGATTATTATTACAAAACATTAACCACTTCAGATATATGTCGGCCATTTGAAAATAACCGATCAACAAGCTCACAATGCGTCGCGAGCTTGTAGATCTGCTATTTTCAAAAGATTTTCATGCATTTTATACATTTTATAAACTTGTAAAATGAGACATTCTGCATATGAGTACTTTTTACTTTTGGTACTTAAATATATTTTGATGCAAATACTTTTGTACTTTTATTAAAAGGGGGATTAAAATGGGATTAAAATGTTTAAACTTGTGGGCAACACATTATTGTGATATATCTACATTTGGTTGGTCAAAACCCATTCAGATTCATTTATTTACATAGAGACACATGGGTCAGTGCATACAAAACCATATCAATTCAAGTAAAAACTGATATTGTCTGTAAACACAATAACCGAGCAGCCTTTTCTGAAGAGGATTTGTACAAACAATTATGACAATATTTCAAAAGTAGCATCAGGATGGAAAAGTGGATCAAATGATTGAGTTGACTTTGAGTACAAAAAGTACTAAATATAAAGTCTTTCAACTTAAATAGATTTAATTTCAACGTAAATACCTACAGTGCATTTAAAAACGCTCAAGGCTCTTTAAATTGATCATTCAATTGACCTACCTACCTTTGATTGTTGAGATTCCACTAGATGTCCACTAAATTAACCACCAGAGAGAAAGAGAAAACGGCAAAGAGAGGACAGAGAAAAACTGTGATAAATACACACTTAAACAATTTACACAATATGAATATAGCAATGTTGTGTATTATGAGAAAATCATGTAACATTAGAACTAAGGGCTAAACATTGCTTTCTTTCTTTCTTTCCCCTCTTTGCATAACCTTCTGTATTATCTATAACATCGGTCTTAGTTACTATGTGAGCATGCACGCAGCTTATACATAGGATTTATACAGGTTTCTATGGATACCAAGCAAGAAATACATAGGCCATCCTGGCCGTGGGTTTATATTTATTTATAACTATATAGTATATGAAATGTATTTTTCTTTTTACTGTGACTGATCAATGGGATTTTCTTTATATATATTGTTGTGATTGTGATAACTACTATTTTACTTTTATGAATTGACTCGGTTGGCCTCCATGATATTCTTTCTTTTATATATTTTTTATATTTATTTGATTATGATTATTTATTATTACTACTACTTTAATATGTTTTATTATAGGCATATATGTCGTGTAAAGCTGAATTTGATTCATAACTCTGAAAAATTATAAATAGCCTAAAAAATTATCTTTTTTTCTATTCTTTCTATTTTCAAAAGATTTTTGCTAATTTTTCAGAGTTATCATCAAATTCAGCTTTACATGACAGATAAGCCTACTGTATAATAAAACATGCATATATACAAAAAACATTAGAATGTTTCACAGAGACTTACGTTGTGTGTTTGTGTTGAAAAACAGACCCAGGATGTTTTTACTGATGTGTCTGTCATGAACAAATACAAACACATCATCCATGTTAACATTGATGACACTTGCGACAGTTGCAACAATAGACTAAAAATCACAACGTGATAAATGTGTTATTTTATCACTTGAATACATAGCCTAGAGATACTGCAACACTTTACTAACAATATGCAATAAAGTACAAGTTCATCATCCAGATTAACATTCATGGTGCTTCAACTCGTATACAAATGAAATTAAATGAAACGGGAAGATATTAGTTTAGATCAATAGATGGCAAGTTTAGTCAAAAACAATGTCATAATAGCCAGTGTATGAAAATATACACGTTTACACGTGCAACCAGAATATCATGAATAACAAAAGTATAAAATATGAATGATTAGAAATTCTTATTCTAACTGTTACATGAAACAGAGTATGACACTCACCTGTGTGGAGGAGATCAGAAAGGAAAGGAGATGAGGATGTGGAGGACTTTTATTGGGAGCAGAAAGGGGAGGGGCTGAAGTAGGTTGTTAGAACTTTACTCCCTAACCCTAAACAAACAATACACACACAGTGGTGGAAAGTAGCATTTACTCAAGTACTGTACTTAAGTACAATTTTGAGGTAGTTTTACTTTACTGGAGTATTTGCAATTTTCAGTACTTTTACTTCTCCATCTCAGAGGCAAATATTGTAGCCTACTTTTACTCCACTACAATTATTAGAAAACTGTAGTTAATAGTTGCTTTGTAGATTTTGATTATTATTACAAAACATACACTAACCACTTCAGCCCTATATACATTTCGGTCATTTGAAAATAGCAGATCTACAGCTTGTTGATCTGCTATTTTCAAAAGATCTTTTATACATTTGAAAACGTAATGGGACATTCTGCATAATGAGTACTTTCTACCGGACTTGTACTTGTAACAGAGTATTTCTACATTGCAAAATTGATACTTTCACTTCGCAAGGGGGGGGGGGGGGGTCTGCCGGTCTCTGCACAAACATATACTTATGTGTAATCACTGTAATCAAAACGCCCTTTATGACAGTTACTCTATGCATTCAATGTATTGATTTATTATTTTTAGAACAGGTGGCCTCAGTTTAAAGTTAGCTCCATGTCCTAATCTTTGAAGCTGAATGTTATTGTCAAAAAGGTCACAGTTGATGGCCCTGGATCAACATCGAATACTTGTTCACCTTAACGGAAACCACAACTCTTGAAACTAACAAATGAGTGGGGCAGTGTGAATCAATGGTGCACATGTGTTACCTGTTTATTAAGCTACTACTATTTTTCAACCACATCTAATGAGACAAGAAGACACCAGTTGAATGAGTTTGGGAAGAAAGACAATTTCTGACAAACCACAAGTCATTTGACTAGACCTTTCCAGCAGACATAAAACTGAGAAAAAGGAACTGAAATCTCAGCCATATGCATTTGTTTACCTGGAACTGACAGAGAACTGAGACTAAGGAACTGAAATTCCAACCATTGCTCAAAACAATGCTAAAAATATCAAGTCAAGTGCAATCATCAGTATGTTAATCATAAATAATGCTTTTATTATTATTTGATGTGCATTACACCTTTTTCATAATTATACATATTAAACTATTGACTTATTCTCTTTGCATTATTTGAATTAGGGGTCTATAATAAGATGAAAAGGCTGTGGCTAAATAGAACTCATGCCCACATTGAAACTGCTGGGGCACTGTTCTAACTTTACTCTTCCGTGTGTAGTGGCTCAGTATTTGTTGCACTTGTGTTTATGCAGACGTACTAGTCTAATAGTTTTAAAATGTGTAGAACACTGGTATAGACACTATGGCTCATTATCATTTTACATTTAGCGCTCGTCATTTGACAACTAAAGCCCCACTGAAAGATGTAGCTCAGTGATTAACCTCAATTATTCAATCTATATGTTTGATTGAAATTGATTGACATTTTTATTAGGCAAAATAATGTAAAACAACACAGTTACATTTATAATGCTTTTGTCTAAAAGGTCCGGCCAAAAAAGTCCTTGCGGACTTGTTTCCGTTGGGGTCCTTGAGTTAATTTCATAGACATATATAGTAGCAATGTCATTTGAAAAACCCTGATAATCAAATCAATAATAACTTCCTATACTTTCCCTTACTTTCCTTAACCTTCTGTTGTCTTTTGGACCAGAGGGGATATAAGGTGATCAATCCTATCCTCTCATAGTTACAACCTACTAATTGGATATAAGGCTCCTTACCCTGCCTATCACTAAGTTGGGAGCTCTATTACAATGGTGCACTAAAATTATTGGCAAATTTTAACAACCCTGTCTGTTATTTAACCCTCGTAGGGTCCTCGGGTCCTTTTGACCCGGTTTAACATTTTCAACATGAATTAAAAGTATGTAAACATTTTTTGTTCTCTATGAAACTTCTTCTATTTGCCTTATTTACTGTACTAAACATGTGATATGAAAATGAAAATTTTCATTTTCATGAAAATTAAAATTTTCACACAGGGCCTTCGGGTCAAAGTGACCCGAAGGCCCTGTGTGTGACTAAAACACGAAGACCCTACGAGGGTTAAGTACCTTCCTGCCATGTCAGCACAACTCAGGAGACTAAGTCTCTATTCTGGGTGACATGACTAAGCCTACTCTTAGCAGATGAATAGGTATCTAACTTCAGCACACAAGAGCCCAAATGTCCCTCTATGCGCGACATTTTAAGAGCCTAATTTGACCCGGCGCCTTATCACCTCCCTCTAGCTCATTGACCTATCCTAACATTTCTCTGTCCCCCTTATAGGGGTGATCTTTACTGGAAATTAATGCTGTGTTTCCCCACCTAGCACCGCTAGCAATAATGATGCTCGCAGGGGTCATCACCATGCCAGCTTGTGATGGACCTTTTCACCAATATTTTATTTTTGTCACGGACAGAACTGGTCAATATTCTTTTTACCAGAAACTCAAATGAGTAGCCCTAAATGTAATGTGCCATAGTGTCTATGCCAGTGTGCTACACATTTTAAAACTATAGACGAGTATTTCTGCACAAACACTTTTGCCACAAACACTGAGCCACTGTGTGCGTGCGTGCGTGCAGCGTACGTATATATATATACACACACTGTGTGTGTGTGTGTGTGTGTGTGTGTGTGTGTGTGTGTGTGTGTGTGTGTGTGTGTGTGTGTGTGTGTGTGTGTGTGTGTGTGTGTGTGTGTGTGTGTGTGTGTGTGTGTGTGCGCGCGTATATATATATATATATATATATACTAACTATAAGCTCAAAACAAAACACATTTGTGACGTGAGTGCTAATTCAAGAAGGTTAGAACAGAAGAGTGTCATTGTGGGCATGAGATCTATTTAGTCACTAAGTGTTCATCTTATTAGACCGCTAATTCAAATAATGCAAAGAGATAGTTTATGCATGATTATAAATGGTAAATGGTGCATTTATATAGCGCTTCTATCCGAAGCGCTTTACATTGATTGTGCCATTAACCCATTCACACACACATTCATACACCGATGGCGGAGGAAACCATGCAAGGCACCAACCTGCTCATCGGGAGCAATTAGGGGTTCAGCGTCTTGCTCAAGGACACTTCGACACTAACTCTAGGGGAGTGCCCCAGCCCAGGATCGAACTGGGAACCTTGCGGTTTTCCAGTTCACACTACCCGGCCACTCTACCCCTGAGCCACTGCCGCTCAGAAAAAATATTTTTTTTGGGGTGTGTGCCAGAATCAAAGTGGCATGCATAGCAAGAGAGAGAGAGACACAGAGACAGAGACAGAGACAGAGAGACAGAGAGACAGAGAGACAGAGACAGAGACAGAGACAGAGACAGAGACACAGAGACAGAGATAGAGATAGAGATAGAGATAGAGACAGAAACAGAGAGACAGAGAGACAGAGAGACAGAGACACAGACAGAGACAGAGACAGAGACAGAGACAGAGACACAGAGACAGAGACAGAGACAGTGACACAGAGACAGAGACACAGAGACACAGAGACACAGACAGAGACACAGAGACAGAGACAGAGACACAGAGACAGAGACGGAGAGAGACAGCACTCACACCTTCCAACAAAAGAAACTATCAAATACTGCCATGGTGATTTGCATATCAAAAACTCAATGAACTAGCAAATTAACATGAATGGCTGCAAAAGAGTGAGGTGTGTGAGGGGAGGTATAGGGGCCTTTGACACATGGGTTGCCACACAGAACGGATGAAATCCCCCAAAAACAGGTGAAAAACTGGAGAAATGGAAGAACAGGAATCGGTCAGGAAAAATGGTGCAGTTCTCGCTGATGAGACAAATACTTCGAATTCTGATGAGATCGCAGTTCCATGTATAGTACACAAATACATGGCTGAGATTTCAGTTCCTTATTATTATTATATTTTTTTGTCAGAAAGTGTCTTTTAAGTTCCCTTTCTTCACTTTCATTGCATAGTTGTTGCAATTATTGTCTTTTGTCTGATGACATCTGTTCCCAAACTCATACTGATTAAAGGCAGCCAGCTATTAACATTACGTCTTGCTGTCTGTCTTGTCTTGCATCCTCACCTGATGCAATCATGTACAGCTACCAAAATGACAAATCTCCTGCAACATATTAATGAGCATGACTGACACTTTACGAGACACCAAAATTATTCAAACTAATTCTTTAAAAGATTAATGTTTATATTTAGGATAGATATTTACTGTACACATTATAACCAATATACAAAATGTATATTCATAGGACTAGCTCTTAGTATGCCTACGGCCTCCTTACTCCCTCCTATACACATTATTTTCTATTTTTCTTCAGGTACCTTCCTCAACAGTTCAATCTGTTCTCACTTGATTACATCACATGTTTCTCTAACTAAAAGATCATCCAGTTATGATAATATTTACACTTATTCAATTCTCACCTTCCACTGTTTAACAATAATTGTTATCTTGCCATTAATTTACCCCCTCTTTCTGTCATTAGAAAGTGTCCTCGTTTAACCTATCTGTATCTCACGTGTACTTGGGGCCTTCATGTTAGTCCATGAACCAGACAAGATTTCATTATCAAATGAGTGGGCATGCAAATTAGGCATTATATTTTATATAATATATATATAATATATATAATAGACATTATATAATTTGCATGCCCACGCATTTGATTTTATTTATTTTTCAAATAAATCAAATCAAATGAGTGGGCATGCAAATTAGGCATTATATGGGGGGCAAATATGCCCTAATTTGCATAACTTTCCAGACCCAAACTCTGAACACTGGATGAAGCCAGATTCAACATTCTTCTTTCATTTTGCACACATGTTGTAGTCAAAGGTTTTTAAAGAGGGAATATTGGATATCTATTTTTATTACACTGTTTTGGTGGCCAAATTCTGCGATGCGATGCGATGCGAGAGTGCGGTCTAGCCAACACCAACTCGGGACTCCTGAATCGCTGCCCTCCACACTCTCCTATCTAACATCAGGGTCTTGAGCTCTACAGTGTTGTTAGCTAAAATGTCACCTCGCAGTGCATCTACGTAGGTGGTGCCAGGGGTCATCTACATGTCCGTACACAAATGTGTCCGTAGCAAGACTTGTCCGTGTCCATGGCACATTTTGTATTTTGGTTATAATGTGTACATAATCTATCCTAAATATTAAGAATGTTTTTTTTTAAATAATTTGTTTGAATGATTTTGGTGACTCGTAAAGTGTCGGGATGACTTGCTCATTAATATGTTGCAGGATAGTTGTTGTGTTGGTACCAGTACATGATCGCATCAGTTGAGGATGCAAGACAAGACAGACAGCTAGAAGTAATGTTTGCTAATAGCTGCCTTCATTCTTTCATTGTTCCACTGGCATACCTTACATCATACTAAGCATGGTCTGAGACGTTCACCTTAACGGAAACCACAACTCTGGAAACTAACAAATGAGTGGGGCAGTGTGAATTAACACCGGATTGACTCTGGCAGCATATCAATGGTACACATGTGTTACGTGTTTATTAAGCTACTACTATTTTTCAACCACATCTAATGAGACAAGACATCAGTTGAATGAGTTTGGGAACAGACCTACAGTAAGTAAGACAATCATAATAGTCTGAGATAAGGTCCATCTTTAAAGGCCAGTCAATTAGGCATCAAAGCGACCTGGACCCATGTCAGCAAAACTGTTTTTCATTTCATTAAAAGTAATGATGATAAGGTTGTAGATCAGCAGCTAGTCCTACTTTGACATGCATGATAAATAAGCCCACTGAATTTGTTGTTTCAAAATATCCTTATTGTACTATATTTTATCATTTAGACATTTGATTTATCTACTAAACCACAGTTTGATTTCATGAACACATTTTCGAACATGATGTAGTAATTCGCGCCGAGCTGGGATCGACCCCCCAGTCTCCCACTCGACAAACCGACGCACAACCTACTGTGCCAATAGAGCTGAGCCCTGTTGGCAGAGTTGTTGTGGCCGCGTCTTGTCTGGGGCACTACAATTACACTGAGAGAAAAATAAATCTGACAGAATTATATTAAAAGCAATACACATGTACACACATGCGCACGCACACAGAACAACCACCCAAAAGGTGACTGCATGCCAGTTGCCCTGACCTCCCTGATCATAATAGTCTGTTGAGAAACTGATTAAACAGGAACATCTGGACAAAATACCCTCTTGATCGGTTGCAGTTTGCATATAGGAGGAGCAGGGTGTACAGCACGCTATTGTCACCTTGCGTGATCTTTTATTCAAAATCATGCAAAGCTGTTTGTAGATTTTCCATCATCTTTCAACACTATTCAACCCCGCCTGTTTGTGGTAAACTACTTTGATGTTGACTCTAGTTGTGTTGATTGGATCCTCTCCAAAAGAAGACGGTGAGGCTGAATGAGAGCATGTGAGGTGAGCTTTGTTCATCTCCTGCTTCCCCCCAGGGGTTTGTTCTGTAATTACTCATTTATATTCTTTATGTCTGGGCCAGTTTGATAACTGATATATCCTGAAGATTGACAATTGACCGCCATGACGATGAATCAATCCATCAAACGAACAATATTAATCATGTACTATTCTAATTGATTGATTACTTGCTTCTATTAACCACTTATGCGCTACATTACACTTTAGTCATGTGATTATGTCATGCAATGGCTATGCCAAACGGCCAAAGCACGAAACTCACAACCATTGGCCAAAGGGTTGCACTGTAGCACTCAATTGAAAATGCCAACTTTGAACAGGTACAACTCATGCCCTGTTTGACCTACAGCCATGAAAGTTCAATACACACATGCGTCTCCTCATGCCTGACAACTTTCGTGGTCTGACTTTTGACCTCTGACCTATAGATCTCCCATCATTTTGAATTATATGAAAAACTGTTAAAATCAAACTCCTCCTGGGATTTTTGAGAAATCTGCACAAAACCTTTTACACATAAACTTTGGACCTATGCCGACAAAACTGTAGTGGCGGATTTTCCAAAAAATGTAACATTTATGAGCCAATGAATATTGCAGTTTTATGAAAATTATTCATCTGCCCCCAACACATACATGCAGACTCACATTTCTTTGAAACTTTGCAGTAATGTATAGGGTCATTTCTATCACTGATACCAATCTTACTCCAATTGGCCAAAGGGGGGCGCTATAATTTTTTTTTTTAAATGCAAACTTTAAACAGGCATAAGTCATGCCTCGTTTGGCCGACAGGCATGAAACTTGCTGACACGTTTTACCGTTTTACCGCTTCTTCAGCGGCCATTGTTTCAATATTTCAGCACTTTTTACGCAATAGTAGAGTGTTCTTTCACTTTGCCCTGCCGTTAGTGCTATAGCACCGTAAATCCTTGCATTAAGCCTGCACTGTCTACAGGGAGTTGCAGTAACCCAAGCGAAAGGATATAAAGGCATGGAGGACTTTCTCAAGGTCTACGTTAGACCGAGAAAAATTGCCCAATTTTTTCTATTGCTTTTACCTGCTTGTTAAAGGCAGAATCAAACATCCCACCAAGGTGTTTCACATTGGGTTTAACAAGTGTGGGCAGGTTGCGAAGACCTCCATCACGGTATTCCCTGTGATGGAGTGACTGTGAGGGAGCCAAACAGGACAGGAAGGCAGCTGTATAAACGTGTGTGCCATGCAACATTTGATGTCCTCAAGGCCTGACTGCAGAGACAGGACTGGTTGTTGGCTTCAGGGGAGATAAATAAATCTGTAAATCTTATCATCTTATCGTCTTATTGGCATTGCGTGAGAGCATATAGATAAATCCAGACGCGCTGCCTGTAGGCAATCATAAATTCACCCTGTCAAAACAAGGCAAGGCGTTGTGAGCTATTGGTTATTTTCACAATTTTTGCCTTTCTTAAATTATTTGATAATTTGGCCAATGTTTGACCCGTTTAGATTTTTCTTCAAAACGTTGATTACTTTTGATGCAGTAATGGTCTTCTCTTTCTGTTTTTTTTGGGGGGGTCCCGACCCACAGGTTGAGAACCACTGATCTATATCGTTGTGTGGGCAAACACACCGTCAACACAACCTCACAATATATCTCTTCCTTTGCTAAACCATCTCAGCTGAATTCCATCAGAATGACAGAAGATTGAAACTTTTTGTCTTTGGTTTTATCTCAATATTTAACATTCAAGTGTTCAAAGGGGTCAAAGGGGGTTAGAGTCTATCAGCCAGTGGTGGAAGAAGTACTCAGATATTTTACTTAAGTAAAAGTAGCAATACCACAATATAAACATACTCTGTTACAAGTAATAGGCCTGTGTTAAAAATGTTACTTGAGTAAAAGAACAAAAGTATTTGCATCAAAATATACTTAAAAGTAAAAGATCATTGGATCTACAAGCTCACAGCGTGTCGCGATGCGACGCATTGTGAGCTTGTAGATCGGCTATTTTCAAATAGCCAATGTATAAAATAGGGCTAAAGTTATGTATGATGTATAATGTAATAATGTATATCTGCAAAGTAACGAGTAACTAAAGTTTTCAAATCATTGTAGTGGAGTAAGAGTGCAATATTTGTCTCTGAGATGTAGTGGAATAAAAGTAAAAGTATAGACCATTGGAAATATTCCAGTAAACTAAAAAATAACTCAAAAGTGTACTTAAATACAGGCAGGGGTGGACTGGACAGCTGGCATACCGGGCATATGCCTGGTGGGCTGACCATTAATGGGCCGGTGGTCCTCAAATTATAATAATATGCACACCACCATTTTTGAAAGCTGGGTTTAAATACCCCGGTGGTTGGCAGGGGAGGAGTTGTCAGCTTGATTGGAGATAGGTGAGTGGTTGGCACAGGGTGGCACAGAGAGCGTGCTAATCTTGATGGGACTTGTAGAAGGACAGTTTAGCATGTGAAGAAGCCGGTGATGTGGTGAGCACAACAGAGGACTATGCCTTCATGGCTTCTATCACAAAATGGTTCAGAATGGTTGCTAGCTATCTGAAGAACATTAAACGGCAAACTATGCATGGTGTGTTGCAAGTAATTATGTCTATACAAATCTAAGAATGGCAAACAATAATAATCCTATACTATCCTAATTGATTGACTAAATGCTTATATTAACCACTCAAGATCTATGTTATACTTTAGTCATACGATTATGTCACACAAAAATATCTACACAAGCTCACAAGTCAGTGTCATTGTGATGTGGTCTGTCCTTGTAGATCTACTATTTTGGCAATTAATGAACATGAATGCCTCATAATGTGTGTGTGTGTGTGTGTGTGTGTGTGTGTGTGTGTGTGTGTGTGTGTGTGTGTGTGTGTGTGTGTGTGTGTGTGTGTGTGCGTGCGTGTGTGTGCGTGTGTGCATGCGTAGCTGCAGACGGAGAAAGATACCGTTTAGTACTTTTAGCATGTTTTCACGCGTGGATTTTCTCTGTAGCTTCACACAGCACAAGGTGTGCTTCCTACCTGCCAGTAGCCTGGGAAGCAAAGCTTTTCGGGTCTATGATCCGGTCGGGAGCGGAAGTAGCCCTACGTCACCATCGGCGTCATCCGCGTCATCAGGTGACCGGATCGCAGAATCCTGAAAGACTTCACCCCAAAATAGGTCCGTCCTAATAAAATCCTTGATGCGGCGTAGTTTTGCTAATTTTTTAAATATAAATGTGAGTGTACTTTCCGGAGACTATTTAGCATCTGTATTATCCCTCGGGGAAATTCTATTCCATTTAAATAGGGATTGGGGAACCAAAACAAAGCGGCACCGCAAAACCGGATCGCGACAATCCGGAAAGAGGATATTTTTTTTCCCCAGTAGGCGTGGCCTAGACCGGATCACACAGGTCTTTAGTAACGCATACCAGGCTTTCCTCCGAGGTGGAAAGACTCACACACACACACACGTCTCGGATGCTGTCAATGCACTGAATGGGACCTTCAGTGCATTTACGTTTAATCAGACGATTGATTGGGTCTAATCAAGAGATACAGTAATTGACGGAGGTGTTTTCTATAAAGTATAGTTTTGGACTGCGTGAGCTAAAGCGAGCAAGTCGCCGTGCCGAACATTGTGACGTTCGCTTGAGCCGACTCAGCATCGTCCGAGTTATGTACCGATAGGCACGTAATCATAAATCGTGTTGTGGGCAGAGCTCTGCCCCGGGCAGGTCAGTATCTCTTGATTACACCCAGTCAACGGTCTGATTAAATGTGGGTAGGTCAGTATTTCACCTACTTAGACCATTCAATCGTCTGATTAAACTTGATAATGTCCCATTCAGTGCATTGATAGCATTCAAAGCCGTGAAGAAGTACAGCGAGAGAGACAGAGAGAGATGTTTCCTCCACAATTTAAAGATAAAAAACATATATTAGCGCTTATCTTTTGTGAGATCATCAATAAATGCCTTCTTTCATAATGTCGGTGCAATGGCATTAATTCATTACTTTGAGTGTGTTTGTGTTTTTTTGGGGGGTTTTAGCACACGTGAGCATGAGCATTAATCGGCGTCTATGCCTGGGGTCCCCAGTCAGACCCCACTTTGAGCACCACTAGTCACAGCAAGCACCCTGACAGACTCTAGACATGTGACCTTAAAGAAGAAAAACGCACGCGCGCACACACACACACACACACACACACACACACACACACACACACACACACACACACACACACACACACACACACACACACACACACACACACACACACACACACACACACACACCTGGCATTCTGAAAAAAGCCAAACATTGATCTCTTTAATCTTCTTAAATCTAATAAATGTGTTAAAAAAAGTAAATGGTAGCAGTGACACACTTGCAGAAACGGCCAACACGCTGAAGGACCTACTATTATATCCAGCTCTAAATGTGTCAACTGGAAAATAAATACAAATTGGTTTGCATGATGTCTATAATATGCATCTAAGCAATAGATTATTTATATATACACACATACAGTATATAGTCTCACAGTGTGTGTGTGTGTGTGTGTGTGTGTGTGTGTGTGTGTGTGTGTGTGTGTGTGTGTGTGTGTGTGTGTGCGTGCGTGCGTGCGTGCGTGCGTGCGTGCGTGCGTGCGTGCGTGCGTGCGTGCGTGCGTGCGTGCGTGCGTGCGTGCGTGCGTGCGTGCGTGCGTGCGTGCGTGCGCGTGCGTGCGTGCGCGTGCGTGTGTGTGTGCGCTCTAGGGTAACAGTCTGCTGTAATAGAACAGACATGTCACTACATGTCATTCTACATGTCATGTTCAAATATTAATTGAACTAAATGTTGTGTTTTAAAACAAAAGTTTAGGGTTATAAACAATGTTATTATATTAGCTATGCTTTTTTATAGCTGCATAGTTTTTAGACTGAATCGTCATTTTAGGAAATTCAACCTCTTAAGTTTGTGATTCTCAAGGCAGGACTGCATTTTTCCTCATCTATTTCAGTGGTCCTCAATAATAATGATATATAAATAATCATATTAGAACTGGGGACCCCCCCTACCCTGATAAGCACTTGGAATGTACTGTAGGAGTTGAGGCATTAGCCTACATTTAGTTTGACTCGGTTCCACAGATAAATATTGTGAAAATAGCCAATCTACAAGCTCACAACACCTTGCGTTTCATTTCCCTGTCATCTGAGGTGACAGGGAAATCACGAGGGGACCACCCTGGGGGTCCCGACCCACAGGTTGAGAACCACTGCTCTATATCGTTGTGTAGGTAAACACACTGTCCAGAAAAACAAATAACGCACATCCTCAGTTCTTTGGTGCTGAGCTTTAACTGTAAAAACAGTGATAATGAAACAAAGATAGGGCTCGAAACTCACTTTTATGCTCCAAGGTTTTATTCAAACAAACAGCAGATACGACGTTTCGACCCTTTCGGTCTTTTTCAAGTATAAACAAGAAAGCAGGAAATTACCTCTTTTTATACAGAAATGAATGATTTTGGTTACCTGGTGATCAGGGGCGGTACCAAGGCTTAATAAACATTTTATCAAATGAAAACACTTCATCTTTTACATTTTTTTACAAAATGTTTTTAGAACATTTTCTTGATTTTTAAGAGAATCTGTGAACTTATGGTGATTCATATGGGGACCGTGGGTGGGGGGGGGGGGGGGGGGTGTTCATAGGTGTAGAATATATTGCCGGTCAGTCTTTGGCCTATGTGCTAAAGGTCAGGTCAAGGTCTCCTTATCGTCCAACCAGGTGTCCAAGCAGGCAACAGATATGGTAACTGGTTGACATGTACAGTATTCACCTCACAATTGACATGGAGCCGTTTGTTGACACCTTGCAGGTATGCTGGAATCAGTCAGATTAGCTCTATAATGTAATTGTGCATCCCGGTGGGATGCATGTTATATATGTAGTCATTCTTCAGCTGCATTGCAAAACTGATGCAATTGGTTCAGCACTGGAAATGCATGTGGTTGCACCATACATGGGGGGCTGACAGGCAAGTTCAGTGGTATAAGTCCTGAGTGTATCAGCAGCACTCTTGAAGTGGTTTCTATCAACTGGGCCAAAGACATTTGAACAGATACAGCAGTGGCCTACCTGGACACTGTGCATCTCCATCCTACTGGCTGACAGTGGGTAGACTTAATTCTTCCTACACTTCACATGTCTTTTTATTGTGCTCTTTTTGGGCGGTGAAACCGCCCCTATAAGTGAGATTTGGAAAAATGTACAAATATCTTGGGCTGTGATCTGGGCCCAGGAAATTTGTACAATTATCCTGCGCTGTGATTGGCCAATCACAGTCTATTCAGGACTGTGATTGGTCAGTGTCACATGACACATGTGCATAGCCCTATATAAGAAACCATAACTTGAAAAAAAACATTAATTTGTTTTTTTCAAGTTATGGTTCCGTCCATCATAAAGAGTGTTTCAATAAATGTATTTATTTTTTGTACATGATTGGTTGACTCCATTCAGTATTGTGATTAGCTAGCAAGACACCGCCCACTTCACACAGGGTGTGATTTTTTTTCTCTAAGCACCTTAACGTCCATAAGTATATCATGCACAGTATACATACATTGCTGCTATACTCAGGCACCTTAGTCATTTTTTATCTCAGGTACTTTTGTAAATATGTAGATAACTTGTAGATAAATTAAATCATTAATAACATCAGGTTAAATAAATGAGATAATCAAATGATTCACGCTTGCATGTGTGCAACCTTTGGTTACATCTATCAAATCTTGGGGATTCTTTGATCTCACTGATCAGCCATAAATACTGACATATGTAGTTGTTTACAACGTAGGTTCAGGAGTGGAGACCACCCTCTGCTTATGTTATCACAGCCACTCCCCGTCCTCAATCGCTTCCCTGTCTACCACACTACCTTCACTCATTAGCCACTCCCCATTCATAATCACCCCTATCCACTACACCTGCCTCCACTCACCTCAGCCAATCCTTGTTGCAATCACCACAGTATAAATACACCTGCGATCTCTCAACTCTTGTTTGTTCTGCTCCACTACAGACCAAACATGGGTCGCGAGTACTGCGCTCGTAGATCGGCTCTTTCTGCCTTTCATCGGTTTCAAGTTCGTCCTCCTCCACCCCAACCTCCTCCTTCCCCCTCGATTCTCGCTCTTCTCCCTTCTGTCTCTACTTCTCTAGGAATCCGGGGGGGGACAGTGACGGAGCCTAGACGACCGACCGCTCCCCGAGTAGAGCAACGATGGCCGTCCGCTCCCGAGACATACTCCCCACAACCCAGAGTCTCACCCCGCCCGGGTTCCACATCCACACACGTCCACCCATTTTGGTTCAATAAAACCCGTTAACTTAAGCAGAAGGTGTGGTCTCTTACTAGTGAAACGGCTGTATGTCACGTATGCAGCAGGTGCAGCTCACATACAGGAAATGGAAAACCACAAAAGGCCTCTGCCTGCTGCAAACCTTCGAGTGCACCTCAGCCAGGGGCGTCGCGTCATGAGGGCAAGTGGGGGAGCTGCCCGCTCAGTAAAGAGCCTGCCCCGTCTAGCTGCTCAAAACTAACGTGAGCGACCTTTTCAGCATGCATCATGCTGGAAAGGAAGTCAACAGCCTGCTGCTACATCTATTTTGGCTACCTGATGCAGCGAGCCTGTTACCACAACTTCCTTTTGCTTACTAACTTGCCATAGCTGAAAAGTAGAGGTTTGCGCAGTATATGCAACCCAACAGTCTAGCAGTAGAGCCTTTAATTAAACAAACAGAGAATTCTGTCAGTTTCTAGCATTACCAGGTAACCATGGTATTGATAGATATTTCCAAATATAAAATGTAACCAAGAATTCTAAGCAAGCCTGTCTCTTTTAAAGAGATTTAAACAGGTTAAATAATTGTGTGGGGAGAATTTTTACTATGACTGTGCCAGGTTAGATTGATGCATTTGAGATAAAGCTTCTGTCTTACCAGAAGTTAAGTTTAGTTTTTTGTTTTCTATAGTTGATACTGTTGCTTAGAGCCTGCAGCCTGTAATAGTTTAAGTGTGAAATAAACCCCATTTCCTATGAGAGGAAAACAGAGTTTTTGGGGTCTGACCTCTATCCCTGGCAAATTGGCGAGAGTAAGGGCAGGTACAGACTGTAGGACTTTAAAGTGGTCGGGGAGTCGTCTGATCGTTAAGCATTACACATTGCAGGAGTTTATTTCTTGAAATCGGCTGTCATATATCGTTGTGGTTTTCACCCTATAGATTGATCCCCGACCAGGGATTACACACTGTAGGATAGTTCACTAGGATGCTATCTCCAGAGTCAGACCCAATACATACATTTGTGTTTATTCCAATTCATTTTAATCAACGTATCCCGTGATATGCCTCTCTCCCTCTCCCTCTCCCTCTCCCTCTCCCTCTCCCCCTCTCTGTCCCTCTCTCTCTCGCACGTCAAGTGCGCTGAAGTCAGTGACAGCGTTGCCATGTCCGCTTATTATAAGCGACTTTGGGATTATTTTTCTGTAAAGTTGCTTGAAAGTGTAGTTGCTTTTTTCGCCTTGTTTCCTAATATTGTTTGAACCAGTTGTTCTCAAACATTTTCATGGGAAGGACCCCCAAATTAATATTAATAATTAATTGTCCGCAGAGGCGCAGATGACCTCCCCCTTCTGAAAATATGTTGTGCCATAGACCCCCATACAAGATCTGTGTGGATTTGGAAAATATTCCACAAATTCCCCCCCCCCCAAATTTCTTCTTTAAAAATAGCCTATCTACAACGTGAGCTTGTAGATCGTCTATTTTCAAGTATCCAATGTATTTGTAGATAGGCTTAAAGTGCTCATAGTTGTTGGGCTTGTTTTCACAAACCTGGTTGCTTATTTCTCTCGCAAAATCTGGCAACACTCACAGACAGTCAGACAACTACTCACACACACACACACACACACACACACACACATCGCTCGCTCGCTGTGTCTTTCTCTCTCTCTCTATCTCTGTGCAATAGTCTCAAATAAACAGCCCCCTTCGAGCATGCTCGCTCACTCTCATTCTGTTTTATAATAATGTTTAACTTAATACAGGACTGGACGGTAACTATGAGGGGGATCTGTTTGTTGTGTTCCACGGTGGCTGTAATGTGCTCTCATTGGCTGTAGCGTTCATCTCTTTGCAAGGTGGTCGCAGCTCCTTTCATACTGTACGATATTGTCTGCTGTCCTGTCTGGGACAGAGCTGAATATCTAACATGGTAGTTATCTGAAAACGGTCGGAAAGCCGTCGCAGAGCGGATAATCGCGGCCACATCGTCTCGCGGAACCTTTCAAACAGAGCGAGCATTAGCTCGCCGATCAAAGGCCGATCTGTGTCAGATCGGGAGGTTTTGTCGGCGAGCGCCAAAAAATGTCGGCGACAGCAATATCGGACCAAATATCCTGCAGTGTGTACCTGCCTTAAGTGTATGCAGAAATGTTTTCTATAAATAGAACTGAGCATTTCTGTGAGTGTTTCCTGAACAGAGAGGCTCATAGTTTCAGTTACACTAGGCCCAAAATTGTCTCTGAGTCGGACATACATTATCTGAGGTACAACTTTATAACTATACAAAATGGGTTTAGATTTAAATGTTTTAAAGTCTTTGCTGAAACTATCAATGACAGCAGAAATGTGCTTTTTTTTTTTCTTCTCATTTGCCAGGCCATGAGCACACAAAGGTGCACAAATGTACACACTTGCAAAAAGTCTCCAAAATAACTATGTGCTATATACCCACTGATAATTTCTAGCATCTCTCTGGGGAAATCTATTAAATATACCAGATACATCATATATTCTTCCTGAACGTCTTATTTTGCATACATATGCATAACATAACATACGCATAAACAATTTCTAAACAACTCAAGGGGCTTAGAATTTACTAAGCTAACAATAGAACAATAGAATCATGTATGGTTACTCTGCCCTATTGGAAACCAATCATACATATAGCTAAGATAACATAAGTGACGATGTCTTAAGCATCTACATTTGTCTCTCCCTCTCTGGCTCATTTATGAAGCCAGCGTACAGGGTCAGATTATACCATTGTTAGTGTTTTCCTAAATAGTTTCTTCCTATTCCTCTGACCTTGCACCCTATTGAGCCAATTTAAGGGTCTTGAGGCATCTATTTTCGTCCCCCAGGAAGTAAAACTAATCCACACAGCTTTGTGAGATGTAAACAGTGTTTACGGGTGTCAGCGAACCTCAAGGACCTTTTGAACGGATTATACACAGAAGCGTCAATTATAAAAAAATATAAAAACTGCATTTTACCCATGGCAACGGAGAAACAACATATTCTAATCTCCACCAAGGTGATTTCAGAGCAAACTCGACCTTATTAGCAGGCCCACGGCCTTCAGGGAATTTACCTAATTTTTGGGAGAGTTCTGCCCCCGGGTAGGTCAGTATCTCTTGATTACACCCAATCAACGGTCTGATTAAATGTGGGTAGGTCAGTATTTCACCTACTTAGACCATTCTATCGTCTGATTAAACTTGATAATGTCCCATTCAGTGCATTGATAGCATTCAAAGCCGTGAAGAGGGACAGCGAGAGAGGCAGAGAGATGTTTCCTCCACAATTTAAAGATAAAAAACATATATTAGCACTTATCTTTTGTGAGATCATCAATAAATGCCTTCTTTCATAATGTCGGTGCAATGGCATTAATTAATTACTTTGTGTGCGTTTGTGTTTTTTGGGGGGGTTTTAGCACACGTGAGCATGAGCATTAATCGGCGTCTATGCCTGGGGTCCCCAGACCCCACTTTGAGCACCACTAGGCACAGCAAGCACCCTGCCAGACTCTAGACATGTGACCTTAAAGAAGAAAAAAAAAACAGCTGTTCGGGTGCGTAGCGTAGCATAGCTGAGATGCAGGAAATGTGTGAGCACAATAATCTGATGTCCTGTAGAGCGTTTGATGTGCAATTGTTTTAAAATGTTGTAGTGTGCGGGCATGAAAATTATCCTTATGTGTTTGATGCAACCTGAGTTAAATTCGCTGTTAAACATTCACATTTACTATTTTTATATTGTTTTGTTTCATCATAGTCTAATAGACGTCTATGACTTCTTTAAGGGTTAACTATAAATGCAGCTACAACAATATTTCCTGCTCCTCACTCTTGTGGTCATATATTCAGAGCAGAGACGTTTAACACCTTGCTCCTCCCTGCCAGTAAGAACACTGTGAAGCTACAGAGAAAAACCACGTGTGAAAACATGCCAAACGTACTAAACAGCATCTTTCTCCGTCTGCGCGCGCACACACACACACACACACACACACACACACACACACACACACACACACACACACACACACACACACACACACACACACACACACACACACACACACACACACACACACACACACACACACACAGTGAGGCATTATGAGGCATTCTAGAATTCTGAAAAAAAGCCAAACATTGATCTCTTTAATCTTCTTAAATCTAATAAATGTGTTAAAAAAAAAGTAAATGGTAGCAGTGACACACTTGCAGAAACGGCCAACACACTGAAGGACCTACTATTATATCCAGCTCTAAATGTGTCAACTGGAAAATAAATACTTAAATTGGTTTGCATCATGTCTATAATATGCATCTACTGTAAGCAATAGATTATTTAACAGATTTATTTTTTACCTTATTAACTTTTTAGGTGTGAAGAATCGTGTGTGTGTGTGTGTGTGTGTGTGTGTGTGTGTGTGTGTGTGTGTGTGTGTGTGTGTGTGTGTGTGTGTGTGTGTGTGTGTGTGTGCGTGCGCTCTAGGGTAACAGTCTGCTGTAATAGAACAGACATAGGCTACATCTCATTCTATGTTCAAATATTATGTCAACTAAATGTTGTGTTTTAAAACAAAGTGTTAGGGTTAGAAACAATGTTATTATATTAAGAATGCTTTTTTATAGCTGCATAGTTTTTACACTGAATCGTCATGGTTATTTTAGGGAATTCAACCTCTTAAGATTGTGATTCTCAAGGCAGGACTGCATTTTCCCTCACCTATATCAGTGGTCCTCAACCTTTTCAGTTTGTGTCCCCCAAAATAATCATATTAGAATTGGGGACCCCCCAAAAGAATCATATTTTTTTATCTGGGGACCCCCCAAAATAATCATAATTGTACTGGGGACCCCCCACCCTGATAAGCACTTGGAATGTACTGTAGGAGTTACATTTTGTTTGACTCGGTTCCACAGATAAATATTGTGAAAATGTTTGCATTTCTTAGATTATTTGACAATTTGGCCAATGTTTGACCCGTTAGTAAATGTGCTGATTACTTTTGATGCAGTAATGGTCTTTTTTCTGTTTTTTGTTTTTGGTATTAAAAAGGTAAGGACCTTTTTAATTGTCACTTCACTGTCATGGACATTTTCTTAAAATTAGATTTTTGCCATGGACATACATAATAAGTGGTCAATAATATTAACAGAAACCATAGGCAGAGAATGGGGAAGGCTAATATTTGACCAACTATTATAGGCTATATTATTTTAAGGACCACATGGTCAACGTTATGATGTGAATAACAGCAATGCTCTGACTGTAAAAAATAATGCAGCTATGATGCAAAGACAGAAAAACACTGACAACTAAAGTTACCTATCTGCCTCTGCCCCCCCCTCTCTCTCTCTGTCTATTTTTCTGTCTATTTCTGAAAAAACATACGTTTGTATTGCCAAAGCAAAAGTGGAACAAAATCAAAACAAAACAATGTATATAAAATTAAATAAGGTGTGTTCTCTCTCTCTCTGTTCTATCTCAGTGGTTCTCAACCTTTTCAGGCCACGGCCCCCCAAAATAATCATATTTGAACTGGGGACCTCCAAAATAATCATATTTGAACTGCCCCCGTGCGTAGCGTAGCATAGCTGAGATGCAGGAAATGTGTGAGCACAATAATCTGATGTCCTGTAGAGCATTTGATGTGCAATTGTTTTAAAATGTTGTAGTGTGGGCATGAAGATTATCCTTATGTGTTTGATGCAACCTGAGTTAAATTCACTGTTAAACATTCACATTTACAATTTTTATATTGTTTTGTTTCATCATAGTCTAATAGACGTCTATGACCTCTTTAAGGGTTAAATATAAATGCAGCTACAACAATGTTTCCTGCTTCTCACTCTTGTGGTCATATATTCAGAGCAGAGCCGTTTCTCACCTTCCTCCTCCCTGCCAGTAAGAACACTGTGAAGCTACAGAGAAAAACCACGTGTGAAAACATGCCAAAAGTTATAAACGGCATCTTTCTCCGTCTGCACGCACGCACGCACGCACGCACGCACGCACGCACGCACGCACGCACGCACGCACGCACGCACGCACGCACGCACGCACACACACACACACACACACACACACACACACACACACACACACACACACACACACACACACACACACACACACACACACACACACACACACACACACACACACACACACACACGCGCGCATACACATACACATACACATACACACACACACACACACACACACACACACACACACACACACACACACACACACACACACGATTCTTCACACCTAAAAAGACAATAAGGTAAAAAATAAATCTGTTAAATAATCTATTGCTTAGATGCATATTATAGACATGATGCAAACCGATTTGTATTTATTTTCCAGTTGACACATTTAGAGCTGGATATAATAGTAGGTCCTTCAGTGTGTTGGCCGTTTCTGCAAGTGTGTCACTGCTACCATTTTATTTTTTTTAACACATTTATTAGATTTAAGAAGATTAAAGAGATCAATGTTTGGCTTTTTTTCAGAATTCCTCATGCCTCTGTGTGTGTGTGTGTGTGTGTGTGTGTGTGTGTGTGTGTGTGTGTGTGTGTGTGTGTGTGTGTGTGTGTGTGTGTGTGTGTGTGTGTGTGTGTGTGTGTGTGTGTGTGGGTGTGTGTGTGTGTGTGTGCGCTCTAGGGTAACAGTCTGCTGTAATAGAACAGACATAGGCTACATCTCATTCTATGTTCAAATATTATGTCAACTAAATGTTGTGTTTTAAAACAAAGTGTTAGGGTTATAAACAATGTTATTATATTAAGAATGCTTTTTTATAGCTGCATAGTTTTTACACTGAATCGTCATGGTTATATTAGGGAATTCAACCTCTTAAGATTGTGATTCTCAAGGCAGGACTGCATTTTCCCTCACCTATATCAGTGGTCCTCAACCTTTTCAGTTTGTGTCCCCCAAAATAATCATATTAGAACTGGGGACCCCCCAAAATAATCATATTTTTTTTATCTGGGGACCCCCCAAAATAATCATAATTGTAATGGGGACCCCCCACCCTGATAAGCACTTGGAATGTACTGTAGGAGTTACATTTTGTTTGACTCGGTTCCACAGATAAATATTGTGAAAATGTTTGCATTTCTTAGATTTTTTGACAATTTGGCCAATGTTTGACCCGTTAGTAAATGTGCTGATTACTTTTGATGCAATAATGGTCTTTTTTCTGTTTTTTGTTTTTGGTATTAAAAAGGTAAGGACCTTTTTAATTGTCACTTCACTGTCATGGACATTTTCTTTAAATTAGATTTTTTGCCATGGACATACATAATAAGTGGTCAACAATAATGCAGCTATGATTCAAAGACAGAAAAACACTGACAACTAAAGTTACCTATCTGCCTCTGCCCCCCCCCCCCTCTCTCTCTGTCTATTTTTCTGTCTATTTCTGAAAAAACATACGTTTGTATTGCCAAAGCAAAAGTGGAACAAAATCAAAACAAAACAATGTATGTACAATTAAATAAGGTGTGTTCTATCTCTCTCTGTTCTAGCTCAGTGGTTCTCAACCTTTTCAGGCCACGGCCCCCAAAATAATCATATTTGAACTGGGGACCCCCAAAATAATCATATTTGAACTGTGTACCCCCCCAAAATAATCATATTTGAACTGCCCCCACCAAATAATCATATTTAAACCGGGGACCTCCCAAAATAATCATATTTGAACTGGAATTGTATGAGTTAAGGCATTACATTTAGATTTCACTCGGGTCCACACAGAAATGTAGTGAAAGTAGCCGATCTACTGTACAAGCTCACCGCCCTCCAAGGCGAGGCGGTGAGCTTGTAGATCTGCTATTTTCCATATGTTTCTTTCTTACATTATTTGACAATTTGGCCAATGTTTAACCAGTTTTTATAGTCTAGTTTGATGATTACTTTTGATATAGTAATGCTCTTTTTTAATTTGTTTTGGTATTTTTGGTAATTAGGTATCAAAAGTCCTTAAATTGTCACTTTACTGTCATCTGGAGTCGACCCCCCCAAAAAATCATGTGGGGACCCTCACCCGACCCACAGGTCTCTCTCTCTCTCTCTCTCTCTCTCTCTCTCTCTCTCTCTCTCTCTCTCTCTCTCTCTCTCTCTCTCTCTCTCTCTCTCTCTCTCTCTCTCTCTCTCGACATTGAGCAGCAGATACAGTAACCTACTCCATATTACTATACCATGTGCCCAATAGCCAGCGGCAGTAGGCTACATTTATGTAAACAAAACCTATATCAGCCATATGCTCTCCTGCGGAAGGGACTCTTTGGGATTATATTGAAAAAAAGCTGTAAATCTTGCTTGTACTCACCCAATAATTAACTTGGGGTCAGCTAATTGTCCTCTAGTTTCATATCCATTTGACATTTAAAGGCACAAAATGTGCATTTAGTAAAATATCTCCACTTTCCCACGAGATTGACGTTGTTGGTGCAGACACCTTGTCGTGTTGTGCAAGCCTGCAGGTCTGCAGGTGCAACCTATTAGGCTGTTCATGATGCTAAAACCAAATAAAATTCAGAAAAGATTGGATCAAGTGTATCTAGAGTATACATGTTTTTATTTACATTATTATGGAGAAAATCATATTATAAAGAAATATTTATGAAAAATATTTTTTGAAAAGATATATATATATATATATTTTTTTTCTTTTTTACTGAAGTAGCCTATTTGCCACGGACATAGACGAGTCTCACCACGACCCCTTCAAGATTTTTCAAAAATAGCATATCTACAAGCTCATATAGCTCTTGTAGATCTGCTATTTCTGAATAGCCAAAGTATAAAATGATGGTTAACTAAAATAATAAAAAAATAATAAATAAAGTTAACTAAAATGTAAAATGACACAGATGCGTCTTAATGGCTTAACAAGCAGGCTTTTTATACTGTCTCTGTCTGGTGTAAACCTCATACAGTACCTATGTCCAAAACCTATGTCCTATGTTTCTTTCCAGGATTTAATTTGCAGAAAGCTGCAAAAGTAGCAGATCTACAAGCTCAAAATGTGTGCATTTCGATCTTATGGATCTGCTACTTTGTATGCTTTTGTGCGGTGCTGTAATATCAAGTATTGCATTAATTTACGGGGAAAAAAACACAAAAGTTAAGAATATGGAGATAGGAGGTTTCTGCCTGACAGCAACGATATGAAAAGGACAAATGTAACAAACATCATGATGCTGTTAAAGAATTTAATCAAATTGTTTTAAAGATTATTCTCTGACAATTCTCTGTTGTAGTTGTCTGTGGATTGAAGGGAAAAACATGAGATTCCTCGTTCACTATCTTGCTATTTGTTCTTTGGTAAATAATTTCTCTATATAATTTAATATTATCATTTCCACTAAATTTCCACAGTTGTCATCACATTTTCCCATTGTCAGACAACCCTGAAATAAATCTATTATAACTCTCTTTTTCTAGACTTTATGGTCAATATTCAGTTATTGGAATGAAGAGCTTTTCATAGCTTATATTTCACACTAAAGCCAAAGAGAAAATACAATAAAAATATGAAACTTGGTGTGATTGTCATATAAAATGCATTATTTATTGCACAACATATTACAAACTTAAACTACCAGCCTACTTATACAACCGTTAGTTTACTTTAAATAAAATATGAAAGCATACTCAATGTACAAAAGAGAGAGAAAACAATTTTTTTTTCTTCTTTTTTTCCCTTCTTTTTTTTGTGGGGCTCCCCCAAGTGCGGGGCCCTGTGCGGCCACACAGTTCGCACACCCCTTCCTGCGGCCCTGCCCCTAAACTACCAAAACCACAATTATAAACTAAACTAAACCAAAACAAAGCTCATAAATTTTAATAACGGTCATCTCCCACACAGAGCGAGAGCGAGAGAGATCCAGCCTCTTGTTGTCCTGCTCAGATGGGGAACCTGTGAGAAGATGTAATGATGTGTAACTTAAGCTAATTCCCTTCATAACTGTAATTGCAGGAAAGTCAAAGTGAATGTTTTTCTTTTTCTTTTCTTTTTCAACAATAGTGTTTTGTTTTAAAATACTTTCGTACAGACAAACTCATGGATTCTCCTCAGGACCACCCTGGTGTTCCATGGGTTGTTGTTGGGGTCCTGGATCAGGCTGGAAGTCCAGGTGAAGTTTAGCCTGATTCTCAGTGAGTGAGGTCTATGAGCCAGGTTAGGTGATGGTGTCATCTGTAGCATCCTGTGTGAGAAAATGTAGTGATGTCTCCATCTAGTGGCCAAATCTAGTGGTTTGTGTTGCACCCTGCTGTCAGCTCTGTCAAGAACAGGTCTCCCTCTGGGACTCTGGGACTTCATGTGGCCATGTAGTGCAGGAACAAACCCTCAAAAATAGCCTTAGTTTTTCAGATACCCCTACCCGGGGTAGAACAAAACGGGACATCGTTTTTTTTCATATCTTTAAGATGTCCCCTTCATGAAAGGTCTACAGGTAGTGTCACTACATCCCAGAACAATCAGAATGCCAATATGTGGTTCTATTGTGACTCAGCAGCCTTTTATATAAGGCCTTAAATAGGCAGAAATAGACAAAAGTTTTTTTCTGAGCAATATTCACTTGTGATTTGGTCCTAAATCAATACTTATAATCACCAATTTTAATGTCCACTATCCTATACATTGCATGCACGTTGTCGTGGTAATTGGTTTTGGTATTTTGAATCTATTAAGTCGTCTAGATCCAAGGTGTTGTTTTAAATATGGTTACCCACTAAGCTACTGCTCTAACAACTCAGAATCAGAATAAACTTCATAGTCACATCAAACAATTAGACCTACAGGTGTAAAAGAGAATACGTTTTAGTGTGATGCTCTTGACATTACTGTCACAGGAGGAGAGAATAGAGAAGAAAGGAACACACACAGAACAGGTCAAATAACTGGAAGACAGTCAAATCAAAGATACAAAGTCTGATCCAGTATACAATATCAGTGTTTGAAGTGCATGGAACCTAAAATATACAGTAGGGACTGGGACCCTCAAATAACCTACTTTTGTGATAACAGTTTTTGGTTGGTTTCTCTACTTACTATTCATATGTTTCTGCCAATAAATCAAGTGTGTCAAGTGTATACATTTCAAAGAGGACAAGGTTATGGATGACATTTCTTCCCCCAGATAATTAGGGAAGGAGCAGATCGTTCCTGTGGATTTTCTTTAGAACATTGTTCAGAATCGTCTTAAGTGGTTCGAGATTATTAGGGATGATGTACCTCTGCAAGAGCAGATCGGCGATGACATCCCTTCCCTTTTCTTCCGTCACCTCAAACTTTTGGAGTGGATTCTTGAGTGGAAAGTTGCCAGGCTCTCGCAGATTCCACTTGAATGCTGCAAACTCTTCATTGTCCAGCTCTTTCAGAATTCGAAGGATCCGTTCTCTAGCACTTTCATCATCAAAAGGAAGTGACGCCATGGTTGATTCCTGTTACAAACAGACAGTGGTGTAAAGTAACTACGTACATTTACTCAAGTACTGTACTTGAGTAAGCAAAATTCTGAGGTGCTTTTAGTTTACTGGAGTATTTAAAAATGTCAGTCCTTTTACTTCTACTCCACTACATCTCAGAGGAAAATATTATACTGTTACTCCACTACAATTATTAGACCACTTTAGTTACTAATTAATTTATAGATTTAGATTATTATTACAAAACATACATTAACCACTTCAGCTATATGTCGGCCATTTGAAAATAGCCGATCTGCTATTTTCTATTTTTTAATTTTAATGCATTTTATACATTTTTATAAATTTGTAAAATGGGACATTCTGCATAATGAGTATACTTTTTACTTTTGGTACTTAAGTATATTTTGATGCCAATACTTTTGTACTTTTACTCAAGTGCATTTTGAATGCCGGACTTTTACTTGTAGCAGAGTATTTTTACATTGCAGTATTGATACTTTTACTTAAGTAAAGAATGTGAGTACTTTTTTCCACCACTGCAAACAAAGGATGTTTAACACAAGTGTGAAGAGACTAAACACAACTTCAGGATCTGGTAATCTTGAAAAGTCTGAATGTGGATCAGGGTGATCCTGAATTTATTTGAAATACCCGGACAAAATGTATCTGTATTGTCTGATCCTGGATCACAGAATATAGGATTTCAAAATCTTATTCGATCAGATAAGGATTAATATATTTAAACTCGTGGGCCACACATTAATGTGATATATCTTCTACATTCAGTTGGTCAAAACCCATTCAAATTCAAGTAAAAACTGATATACTATTATATGTTTTATTATAGGCATATCTGTCATGTAAAGCTGAATTTGAAAACTCTGAAAAATTATAAATAGCAAAAACTAAATAAAATATAATTTTTAAATATACACACACACACACACACACACACACACACACACACACACACACACACACACACACACACACACACACACACACACACACACACACACACACACACACACACACACACACACACACACACACACACACACACACACACACACACACAAGAATGTTTCACAGAGACTTACGTAGTGTGTGTGTGTTGAAGAAACCGACCCAGGATGTCTTTACTGATGTGTCTGTCATGAACAAATCAAACACATCATCCATGTTAACATTGATGACACTTTAACTCCTCTCTCATAAAAGTAATGCAACAATAGACTAAAAATCACAACGTGATAAATGTGTTATTTTGTCACATCAATACATAGCCTAGAGGTACTGCAAAACTTTACAAATAATATGCAATAAAGTACAAGATCATCCAGATTAACATTCATGGTGCTTCAACTCGTATACAAATTAAATTAAATAAAAAGGGAAGATATTAGTTTAGCTCAATAGATAGCAAGTTTAGTCAAAAACAACGTCATAATAGCCAGTGTATGAAAAGATACACGTTGACACGTGCAACCAGAATATCATGAATAACAAAAGTATACAATATTGAATGATTAGACATTCTTATTTTAATTGTGTTACATGAAACAGAGTATGACACTCACCTGTCTGGAGGAAATAATAAAGGAAGGGAGATGAGGATGTGGAGGACTTTTATTGGGAGCAGAAGGGGAGGGGCTGAAGTAATCTGTTACTGAACTTTAGTCCCTAACCCTAAACAAACAACTCACCCTCACCCACATGCCTTACAATTCGAGTTGTGTGTTTGTGTCAACTGTTCTGGGGGGGGGGGCGCACATTTACTGTGGGCACCGTCAGGATTGGTGCCAATGTCTGCCGGTCTCTGCACAAACATATACAGTACTTATGTGTAATCATTGTAATCAAATGCCCTTCATGACAGTTACTCTATGCATTAAATGTATTGATTTATATTTTAGAACAGATGGCCTCAGTTTAAAGTTTGCTCCATGTCCTAATCTTTGAAGCTGAATGTTATTGTATCTTGACAAAAAGGTCACAGTTGATGGCCCTGGATCTGAGAATTTGTACCAAATAGATTTTCTTCATCACCAAAGTACATTAAGAACTGGAATATAATTCATGTGATCTGAGTGATTACTGACATTGACAATGCAGATGAGATTGCCCGAGTCTTGGACACAGCAGAGAATGTAAGGGAACTACTACTGGCAGTAGAAATGGAGTGCAGGAAAATCGGCCTCAAGCTCAATGCCAAGAAAACTAAAGTATCGGTATTTAACACAGAGGACATCATTGCCACTGCCGACGGGACAGTGCTCGAGGTAGTCAAGGACTTCAAATGACTTTTACTTTTAGTTGTACTTTAAGTATTTTTAAAAGCATGCACTTTTGAATACTTAAGTATATTTAAAAGCAATTACTATTTTACTCTTACTTGAGTAACATTTTGACTGAGCTACTTTTACTTGTAGTGGAGTAAATTTGACCAGTAGTATCTGTACTCAAGTACTGGGGTTGAGTCCTTCGTCCACCTCTGGTCAAATTAATAGCATAGCTCTTAGAATGCCTACGGCCTCCTACACATCATACTCTATTTTTCTTCAGGTACCTTCCTCAACAGTTCAATTTGTTCTCACTTGATTATATCACATGTTTCTCTAACTAAAAGATCATCCAGTTTGTCTCTAAAAAATGATATGGCTTAGTAACTAACTGACCATCCATAATTACTCCACCCTAATGATTTACACTTATTCAATTCTCACTTTCCACTGTTTAACTATTATTATCTTGCCATTAATTTACCCCCTCTTTCTGTCATTAGAAAGTGTCCTTGTTTAACCTATCTGTATCTCACTTGTACTTGGGGCCTTCCTGTTAGTCCATGAGCCAGACAAGATTTCATTATCAAACTAGAAAAAGTGCTCCTCAGAGCAGAGGTCTCCGCCAGGTCAGGTAGGTTATTGTGGAATATGAAATATCGGACAGATCCGCCTTGATCACATGACTATAGAGATACTGTGTAGCGATTTGCGGGACGTTTGGATAATATCCAAAAAATGGGTTTTGCACAAATCGGCCTCCTGGTGGCGCTATAACAGGCCCATGGGAAAAATGTGGGGCAGAGGTTCTGAATTGGCATCCAGGGAGTGTATGTGCACAGTTTCGCAGCGACCGGTGCTATTAGCTAATTAGCTAATACTTGTTCACCTTAACGGAAACCACAACTCTTGAAACTAACAAATGAGTGGGGCAGTGTGAATTAACACAGGATTGACCCTGGTAGCATATCAATGGTACACATGTGTTACGTGTTATTAAGCTACTACTATTTTTCAACCACATCTAATGAGACAAGACATCAGTTGAATGAGTTTGGGAACAGACCTACAGTAAGTGAAGAAAGGGAACTTGGAAAGACACTTTCTGACAAACTATAAGTCATTTGACTAGACATTTCCAGCAGAGCCCGGTGGGCCGACCAATAATGGGCCGGCGGCCAGCCAGTTATTATTTATTTTATTTTATTTATTTATTTTTCTTCTTTTTTTTTATTGCCCCCATCTTAGGATAATTACAACAACATGGCTATTCCCTGATGGTGCCACACTGCTGCCATCATAATCACACACTATCTGCCTTTATTTTTGCCACAGTCATACAACATTAGCAGTCAATAGTATTACTATAAACAGATGTAAACCTAAACATACACTAGTAAAAAGAATAGAATAGTAAATTGTGCATTTATACAGCACCTTCCTCGAACAGATGATCACAATGAATGACTGAGATAAAAGTCCCTTTTTAAAGGCCAGTCTATTAGGCATCAAAGCCGACCCCTGGACCAATGTCAGCATACCTGTTTTTATTTCATTACAAGTAATGATAAGGTTGTAGATGAGCACCTAGTCCTACTCTGACATGCTTGATAAATAAGCCCACTGAAGTTGTTGTTTAAAAATATTCTTATATTACTATATTTTATCATTTAGACATTTGATTGATTAACTACTAAACCACAGTTTGATTTCATGAACACATGTTTGAACATGATGTAGTAATTCGCTGCGAGCAGGGATCGAACCCCAGTCTCCCACTCGACAAATCGACGCACAACCTACTGTGCCAATAGATCTGAGCCCTTTTGACAGAATTGTTGTGAAAGTGTCTTGCCTGGGGCACTACAATTACACAGAGAAAAATAAATCTCACAGAATGATATTAAAAAGCAATACATATGTACACACATGTGCACGCACACATAACAACCACCCAAAGGTGACTGCATGCCAGTTGCCCTGACCTCCCTGATCATAATAGTCTGTTGAGAAACTGATTAAACAGGAACATCTGGACAAAGTCCCTGTTCTTTATGACTGTGTGAGCCAGTTTGATAACTTTTTATTATTTTATTGACCTTTATTTATTCAGGGTAGACCGTTGAGAGCAAGCTGTCTTTTGCGAGGACGCCCTGAGTACAACACATATATACAATAGAAAGCAATAAACAGTGACGTAAGATATAGTTAAATATAGAAGAACATTAAAGAAAATAATAATACTAATAATAATACAACAGAGAATACAGAGCATACAACATGATGAAAGATCACAGTGGGTATGCAAAACAGGTACACTCTTTACGTAATACCTCATCGAGAAGAACCTTAAAAGACTATGGATATCAGACTATCCAGTTTCAGAGAAACCTGGAGTTTATTCCATTTGTCAGGGGCATAAAATGAAAAAGCTGATTTTCCTTGTTCACTATTCATTTGTGGAATTTTAAGAGAAATGTAAGCTTGTGAGAGCGTGTGATATCCCGTGGGATTGGTGTTTAAGAAAAAAGATAAATACAATGGGAGCTTGCCACACAGGGCCTTATAAACAAATAAAACACAAGGTTGTTCTCTACGAGTGGCGAGAGAAGGCCAACCTCGTTTTTCATATAGAGTACAGTGATGAGTATGGCTATGAGTATATAGCCATCGCCTGTGATGAAACGTAATGCACTATGGTACACTGCATCGAGAGGTTTTAGTATGGATAATGAGGTATGCATGTACAGAACATCTCCATAGTCAAACACAGACATAACTACAGCTTGAACAATCATCCTTCTGTTAGAGAGGGAGAAGCAAGCCTTATTTCTATATAGGAAACAATTTTTTCCCCTTAGCTTTATAGTACCTTTATTAGAAGAAGGATAAACCCCTTGAGATGCACCATCTCATTTTCGAGGGGGTCCGTAGCACAAATGAACAGGACATACAATATACAAACAATAAACAAGTACATTCATGCAGACAGACAAGACAAGAGCTCTCCCAAAGCTAGCCACTCCCATCCCACCGGTTCAACCCCAAGTAGCAAAATTCATATGGAAACAAAACCCATAGTAGGCCTACAGGAAAACCAGAATACAGATACAGACATGCACATGCAGTAACATGAAGCAGCATGCTCAATCAGAGTACAGGCATTGAGTATTAAGCAAACAATATATACATGCACATGCACCTTAGAAAATAAATATCAATACATTAGATACAGATTTGTAATAACAATTTGTTAAGGACAGATGTTTAAGAACAGATGCTCAGAGCGATTTGAACCATAACTAGAAACATGAATAAAAATAGATTATTTAAACACATTTAGGGAGGTGATAGATCTAAGTGAGCTTGGAAGGTTATTCCAATCCGAAGGGGCTTTGAATTTAAATGCACGTCGACCACATTCCTTTGAGCTTTTGGGTACCTTAAAGAAAGGGTGATCAGTATGCCTTAAGTTATATGGTGCTGTGTAGGATGAGGAGGCCCTGAAACAGCAGATCAAAACTTGACCTGGATGCCTAATGCCTCGCATAGGCACGCGCTGGCGCGCACACACACACACACACACACACACACACACACACACACACACACACACACACACACACACACACACACACACACACACACACACACACACACACACACACACACACACACACACACACACACACACACACACACACCTTTGATGATGGAGAGGACCACTCACTATTTTTCCACACTCACTCCAGAGGGCCACATTGCATATACTGTCGGGCGATCTACAAGCTAAAAACTGCAACGTGTTTTGAGCTTGTAGATCTGCTATTTTTGCTATATTTGAATTGGAATCCTGTTTTTTTTTGTGCTATTTTTGAATTTGAATCTTTTTAATTTCAAATGCTTTTTGTTATACTTATGTTAACTTTATGAACTTAAATACAAATACAAAGGACATAAAAAAAGACAATAGAATTGTAATACTAGTCATTAAGCTACTAATAGACTGTAGTAATTAAAGCGGGTCATGTTTGCATGTTTGGAATTGCAACTGGCTGAAATCAATAATATATCAGTATTCTGATATTAACCTGCCGCATTAAGTGAAGGTGGGGGCCGCATGTGGCCCCCGGGCCACCAGTTGCCCATAATGCTCTATGTGCATGTTTCACTCTCTTAGCCTACATACTGGCTTCCTGCCGGTGTGCTTGAATACTTGTGGTTGTAATTAGTGGTTTGTGTCTATGACTATAATGTATGACACATGTTTGGGCAAGGTTCCAGCATGAGCCGACTGACATGACTACAAGCTCACAGTGAGCTTGTAGATTCTGCTGGTTTAAATAATAACTACCAATATTTACAAGCAACTTTACAGAAAAACAAGCCCAAAGTCGCTTATAATAAGCGGACATGGCAACACTGGTGGGTGTATGTAAACAAAGCGACCGTGTGTTTCCGACACGACCAACAGGAAGTAGAACGGAGGTGCTTCTACGCATGGGTGACTGCCTGGTCTATCTAGCATTGTGTGTCACTGGCACCTGGCCACCTGGCATGCACACTACAGCGTTTTCAATCACTGTTGCACTTCTGTTTTCTCTAGAGATTGTTGTCGTCTAAACGTGGCCTTCCATCAGAATAACAGAACAGAAGATTGAAACATTTTGCCTTTGGTTTCTTTCAATATTTAACATTCAAGTGTTCAGGTGTCAAAAGGGTTAGAGTCTGTCAGCTGACATCAATCATGACAGTCACACTTCTGCTTCAAAGCCTGATAACAAACCCCACAGGACATGTTTATGTAGCCTAATCCAGTAATCTACTAATTCACTCCCAATACACAGGCCTGCATGAGGGCAGGAGGATTAACCCGTTCAATCCCGTAACGCTTCTACAAATGTCTTCTAAATCCTAACAGTTTTCTGAAAACCGTATGTTGCTATAATATCAGTGGTTCTCAAACTTTTTCATGTCAAGGACCTCCAAAATTATATGTATTTGGCCGCAGACCCCCATCTGAAAATATTTTGTTCCAGGGACCCCTAGAAGCAAAGATTTGAATAAAAATTTAAACATTTGCACAAATGTTCAAGATTTTTCAAAAATAGTAGATCTACAAGCTCATGGCAGTGCTAATGCTTCTAGAGCTGCTATTTTTGAATAGCCAAAGTATAAAATGATGGTTATAGCTAAAATCTAAAATGACACCGATAAGTTTAAGTCTTAATGGCTTAACAAACAGGCTTTTTATATAGTTTCTGTCGGGTGGAAACCTCATATGTCCAAAACAGTTACTTTCTAGGATTCAAATTCAAAAGCTGCAAAAGTAGCAGATCTACAAGCTCAAAATGCATCACGTTTCGAGCTTATGAATCTGCTACTTTTGATGCTTTTGTGCGGTGCTGTAATGATCAAGTATGGCGTTAATTTACCGGGAAAAAACACAAGTTAAGAATATGGAGATAGGAGGTTTCTGCCTGACAGCAACGATATGAAAAGGACAAATTCAATGCAACAAACATCATGATGCTGTTAAAGAGTTTAATCAAAATTGTTTTAAAGATTATTGTTGTGATTTCGGTTGACCATACATATGGTCCCGAAGAGTCTCTATCTATAAGGGTGGTGGTGAGTGAAGGTTTCTCGAGACGCACGCGCGGAGAACCAGTTGACACCAGGCAGTATCACACGACAAGCTCTCTTAAGTTTAATACACACATAGAGAATATACACTGTATTGCACATGGATACATGACGTGATCGGAAGATATGGAACAAGGACAAGAACGGAATAGATAGGAATAGAACATACATCTTGTATCATTGTGCACAGACGTCAATTTCTCTTATAAAGTAGTTGATGGTCATCGTATCATGGATAACAATATGCTTACGTAGATGCACGTGCATGCTGAATCAAGCAGATGAAAGTCATAAATCATGACAATCATTTTCTGACAATTCTATAAGTTGTCTGTGGATTGATGGGAAAAAAAGCATTCCTTGTTCACCACCATGTTAAATTGTTTCTTATCATATAATTTAATATTACGCATCATTTCCACTACATTTCCACAGTTGTCGTCACATTTTCCCATTGTCAGACAAACATTGAGCCTGAAATAAAGATGAATGAATCTCTTTTTCTATACTTTATGGTCAATATTCAGTTATTGGAATGAAGACGCTTTTCATAGCTTATATTTCACACTAAAGCCAAGGAGAAAACAAAATAAAAACATGAAACTTGATGTGATTGTCATATAAAATGCATTATTTATTGCACAACCTATTGCAAACTTAAACTACTAATTATACAACGGTTAGTTTACTTTAAACAAAAGTTGAAAGCATACTCAATGTTCAAAAGATAAAGGCAAGCACTCTGTTACCATGTACAAAATACAATATGAAGTATAGGCCTTCTCAATGTACAAAGTAACAAACACAAGGGGTAGGAGAGCCAAAAAAATTATAATTGAGAACCACAAGATAATGAAGCTGTGATCTTCTGTTTGTAACAGAAATGGTGACACAAAAGCAGAGAATCCTCAACAAACTGGATGACATAGACAAAGAAAAGTTCAAGAGGTTCACAAATCAACTGCGAGAGGCTCGCCACTTTCCAAACAAAGATCCACTCCGAAAGGGTGACCAGGGGCCTATTTCACGAAAGCAGAATTAGGGGTTAAGCCTGGATTTAACACCTATCCTGGCTTAATTCAGCCAGGATGCAGATATATAAATAGATGGATTCCATGTAATCTCAACATGCATGCATGGCGCAGAATAATAGCATTGTAGATTAGTAGGCGATATTCACATAAACTCCTCATGTTTAACATAATTATATATTTATGGACTATATATTTATGGACTATATATATAATTACTAGTCCATTAGTTTACATTTAGCGCTAGTTATTTGGGTTTCAGGTCAAATGATTGACCAGTTATTTTGTATGTCCGTGACAAAAATAAGATATTGATCAAAATGTCCATCACAAGCTGGCATGGTGATGACCCCTGGCCAATAGAGCCGAGCCCGATTGGGAGAGTTGTTGTGGCCGCGTCTTGTCTGGGGCACTACAATTACACTGAGAGAAAAATTAATCTCACAGAACTATATTAAAAAGCGATACACATGTACACACATGCGCACGCACACAGAACCACCACCCAAATGTGACTGCATGCCAGTTGCCCTGACCTCCCTGATCATAATAGTCTGTTGAGAAACTGATTAAACAGGAAGATCTGGACAGAATACCCTCTTGATCCGTTGCAGTTTGCATATAGGAGCAGCAGGGTGTACAGCACGCTATTGTCACCTTGCGTGATCTTTATCAAAATCATGCAAAGCTGTCTGTAGATTTTCCATGAGAGCATGTCAGGTGAGCTCTGTTCATATCCTGCTTCCCCCCAGGGGCTTGTTCTGTAATTACTCATTTACATTCTTTATGACTGTCTGGGCCAGTTTGATAACTGATATCCTGAAGATTGACACTTGACCACCATGACGATGAATCAATCAATCAAACAAACAAACAATATTAATCATATAATATTCTAATTGATTGATTACTTGCTTCTATTAACCACTTATGCCCTACATTATACTTTAGTCATGTGATTATGTCATGCAAAAAATAACAAAGCTCACAAGCCACTAAAGTGTCGCATTGTGTCCAGTGGCGTCCCCAGGAATTACATTTAGGGCAGGCGAGATTTTTTTTGCACCCCCACTATTTCCCCCCAAAAAAGAAATTTCAACTCAATCGAAAATCGGCGATCGAAAACCGGCGAAAGTGGCCGTTTTCAAGATGTTTGGGCCATTATCTCTGGAACGGAAGGTCCAATCTGCTCAGTTCAAAGCTTGTTGGATGCGTGACTTTGAGGACATTAAGCACACATGTTATTTATTTTCTAGGGGAGGCGAGATTTTAGTTGGGCAGGCGACCGCCTGCCCTGCCTCTACAGTGGGTACGCCACTGATTGTGTCCTTGTAGATCTGCTATTTTTTGAATAAATTAACATTTCTGCCAAAAATTATAAAACCAGGACACCAGGGTTAAAGTGGTTAAAGTGTCTGTAGTGACGATTACAAACAAACAATTCGCCACTCGCTGGGTACAGGAATATCCGTTTTTGACGCGTTTCAAATCAATAAAATGTCCAAACCAAAAACATGCAGTTGGGTGAGGTTCCCATTTATTCATTATAACAGGGAATACAGCCAAGGTTTTTGTCAACGCATATAAGAACGTCAAAAACCGTGTGATCTCCTCAGTGTACCCAAACCATGCCATCATTAACTGGCTTGATGCACCTGTGCCCACGCTGGGCAAGACCTGGGATGTTGGTTGTCTAGGAAGTTGACAACCGGAAATGGTTGAATTTGGCGTAAGTACCGCCCAAGGAAATGACGTTGATGCTTTACAAATCTGTTAACATTCTCCGTGAATGAAACGAGTGTTGTGATTGATCAAGAAATATCGTTTCCGGGGGAAACGGAAATCCTGTCCACTCAGTACTTCCTAGACACTCGCTCCTTTAGGTCGTGACCAGGCTCTTCTCTTCGCAGATGAGTGAGGCTGGGACCGAGGCTAACCTGTGCCTATGAACCTGCCTATGAACCCCCCTCAAGGTAAACCCGCCCACAACTGGCTTAAAGGCACAAGGGCAGATGGCTCCTTCAGTGTCATCATGTATGTAGGGAGGAGGAGGGGGGAGGAGGGGGGGTCGGTCTCATGTCCAGGGGTCTGTAGATTCGTGCAAATAAAAAAATAAAAAAATCAGAAGTAAGTAAGACTAGGTTACTTTATTACATGAATAGCTTACCTGAGAAAGATGGCCAGCCTCTCTTCTGGACTGACGGGTGTCCTGAAAATCTTCTGCAGATGTGGAGCAATCAGATAAAGCTAAATTGTGGCTGAATTGACAAAGGTTCAGCAGCTGAAAATAATTATGCCTAAAACCTATGCTACCATTACTACCATTATGGGTGCTACCATTATGTTTTTTTTTCTTTCTTTTTCTTTTTATGTTTGCTTGTTTTTTGTTGTGAAAATTGCAGCAAATTTTTTTTCGCTTCACCAGCGAGTGCTGCCGACACGTTAGACCTTTTAACCGCTTCTTCAGCGGCCATTGTTTCAATATTTCAGCACTTTTTACCCGATAGTAGAGTGTTCTTTCACTTTGCCCTGCCGTTTGGTGCCCCCCTGACACTGGTGCCCAGTGCTGTAACACCAGTGGCGTAACGGAGGGGTAGCAAGTGATGCGGTGCGTGGGGGCCACCAGCAGGGGGGGTCCCACCTGCGCTGATAAAAATATTTTTACAGCAAAAAAAAAGAAAAAAGTTGATTTATATTGGTCAAATAGAACCGAATTAGACCCGAAAAAAAGGTTGTGGACGCACATGCATGTACGTGATTCTGCGCTACGCCACTGTGTAACACCGTAAATCCTTGCCTTAAGCCTGCACTGTCTACAGGGAGTTGCAGTAACCCAAGCGAAAGGGTGTAAAGGCATGGAGGACTTTCTCAAGGTCTACGTTAGAAAAAAATTGCTTGATCTTGGAAATGATTCAAAGCTAGAAAAAAATCCAGAAGTTTTCTAATGCTTTTACCTGCTTGTTAAACTTAAAGGCAGAATCAAACATCCCACCAAGGTGTTTCACATGGGGTTTAACAAGTGTGGGCATGGTTGCCAAAACCGTGGGTATTCCCTTTGATGGAGTGACTGTGAGGGAGCCAAACAGTAGTTCCAACTTGCCTTCATTCAGCTGTATAAACGTGTGTGCCATGCAACATTTGATGTCCTCAAGGCCTGACTGCAGAGACAGGACTGGTTGTTGGTTTCAGGGGAGGTAAAGCTGTATTATCATCATCTTATCTTCTTATTGGCATTGTGTATCACCTGTTTCCTAGGCTGTGTGTTTTCCACTTCCTTTCGATTTGATCCAATGAAATCCAATGAAACTGGTCAGCTGACTATCCAATGAAATCGACAGGAAGTGGAAAACACACAGCCTAGGAAACAGGTGAATAGACAAATTCACAGTTGCCTGTAGGCAATCATAACTGTGGTGTCGCGGTGCGAAGCGGCAGCCGCTTGATGCCACAGTTCATTGCCGTTCTGTGGATTTGTCTATACAACCTTCAACAACATGAATTCATGCTCAGACACAGTACATCTAATCAAACAGGCCCTCATACCTCCAGAGGCCGTGTGGTGACCCAAGAAAAAGTGCGTAGAAAAATATTTTTGTTCCCACGTCTGGGCACTACTTTTTCAATGCATATTTGCATAGACAATAGCCTTCTGGACTTTGGGTTAAAAGTTAAAAGTTCTCCGCACAATATCCTGTAAAACTTAAATATTGACTATTTGAAAATAGCAGATCTACAAGCTCACAATGTGCATAGTGGCGAACTTCACCAGCTGTCAAAACAAGATGGCAACACCTCGCGTTGCAAGGCGTTGTGAGCTATTGGTTATTTTCCCAATTTTTGCCTTTCTTAAATTATTTGGCCAATGTTTGACCCGTTTGGATTTTTGGATTTTTGTTCAAAACGTTGATTACTTTTGATGCAGTAATGGTCTTCTCTTTCTGTTTTTTTTTGGGAGGTCCCGACCCATAGGTTGAGAACCACTGATCTATATCATTGTGTGGGCAAACACACCGTCAACACAACCTCACAATCTATCTCTTCCTTTGCTAAACCATCTCAACTGAATTCCTTCCATCAGAATGACAGAAGATTACAACTTTTTGCCTTTGGTTTTATTTCAATATTTAACATTCATGTGTTCAGGTCTCAAAAGGGTTATAGAGTCTATCAGCCAGTAGCCTCGATCTCCAGGCTTTTATTGTTTAGTTTTGCTAAAAAATAAAAGCCTGGAGGAGCGCGTCGGTGTACCCGGTACACCCGCCCCTCTATACACGAAAACAGGAGCGCTAGTGCAGCCTAATCAGCCAGTGGTGGAAGAAGTACTATTTTACTTAAGTAAAAGTAGCAAATAAAGTAATGTATGATTTATAATGTAATAATTTATATCTGCAAAGTAACTAGTAACTAGACGCGTCGCAATTCTGGGAAATTGCAAAGTGTGGTTGCGCCGACGCCGGTCGCGGGCGGCCGCCGGGACGCGAGGATTACGCCGGGAGGATTACCGTCGGAGGCCGTTCGACGTGCAATTCGAATTCGGTGCCGATCGGATCCCGCGTTCGTGACGCGTGCCGTTTTGATTTGAGGAAATCCCACTAAAGAAACAGGCCCCTCCCACAAATGTAGCGGGCCAATGACATCGTCATGTCACTCCTGAGATCACTTGATTTTCTTTTTGAGAGAACTGATCCCCCCAAAAATCATGTTTTTGTGTCAAACATTTTGCACATTTGTGGCGCTCCCTATGGGTCAAACGAAATGCTTTTGGGGATTTGTTGAGTAAACCATCCTCGACATGTGATTTAAATTTGGGATTGACTGGACGTTTCGTTCGCGTTTTTAGGCATTTTTTGTAAAACTGGCCTCTCCCGCTAACTTTGGAATCCAATTACGGCCGAACGGTATAGACTATCAAAATTCCGATTGGATATGTTTATCGCATGGGTCCATAGATCATGTGTACCGATTTTTGTGAGATTTGGACAAAATCTGTAGGAGGAGGAGATAAGTGTGTTTTGAGGAAAATTCTAAATGGCGGAAAATCTATCCAGACGGAAATGGGGAGTTGCGTCATGACCCAAGGAATCCAGGGGAATTTTGTTTTTATTCTACGACCTACGGTTCAAGAGTTATAGGCCAAAAGGTAAAGTGGGCTGTTATAGCGCCACCATGTGGCCGACTGGTGTGATTCTTTTTTTTTTATAATTTTGCAATAAACTATTAACCTCCCCTCCAAGTCTTCTAACTGTAGCCCTTACGGTTTCTGAGAAAAAATACTTGAAGAGTTTTTTCATTTTCCCATTAAAGTGGATGGGGAAATTTAATGCACTAATATATCAATATCGGAAAATCTATCCAGATGCAAATGGGCGTGGCCTATGTGGGGAGTTGCGTTATGACTCATGACCCAAGGAATCCAGGGGTAAAGATTTTTTCATTTTACAACCTACGGTTCAAAAGTTATAGGCCAAAAGGTAAAGTGGGCTGTTATAGCGCCACCATGTGGCCGAATGGTGTAATTATTTTATTAATAATTTGGCAATAAACTATGAACCTCCCCTCCAAGTTCTTTAACTCTAGCCTTACGTTTCTGAGGAAAAAAAATACTTGAATTTGAGTTTTTTAATTTTCCCATTAAAGTGGATGGGGAAATTTAATGCACTAATAAATCAATATCAATATATAATTAAACTATGTAACCAATCTCTTAGCAAAGTACAAGCAGTCTATTCCTGGTGAAGCCGGTCACTATGACATATGGCACGAAATTGGGAAAAATAAACTGTGGGAGAAATAGCGAATACAAAAAAAGTTTATCTAGAATAATAATAAAGTGGGAAGAGTACTATGGTGTGGTTGCCCATTCGGGCAACCACTCTAACTAAAGTTTTCAAATAATTGTGGTGGAGTAAAAGCCTAATATTTGTCTCTGAGATGTAGTGGAATAGAAGTAAAAGTATAGACCATTGGAAATATTCCAGTAAAGTAAAAAATACCTCAAAAGTGTACTTAAATACAGTACTTGAGGAAATGTACTTAGTTACTTTACACCAGTGCTGTCAGCTGACATCAATCCTGGCATTCAAATTTCTGCTTCAAAGCCTGACACAGGACATGTTTATTTCATTGGTAACATGAATGTAGCCTAATCCAGTAGTCACTGGGACAGTAATTCAGGCCCGGGAGTCATACACCCTTCCAGGCCACCCTACTAACCATGGACAGTTTGACCATATCAGTTTGACCATTGACCATTTTTGTCAGAGGCTATTCATTTCTGTAAAATAAAAGAGGAAAAAATACTATTCCTCATACTGTAGGCCTAATAGTCACTTCAACGCACACTTCTATATAATACGTCACAGGAAGACTCCATATTAATCCAATCATAGCATTATTCTATTCCACATGGGCTAAGTAATCACTAAAGATCATTAATCCATATGTCACACAACACCACTCTATTATACACAAGCATAACAGCAGCCCTCCAGATATTCATCCAGTCCTGTGCTTTTCTCTTCCCTACATACTGTACTGTACCATTACATATCTTAACCAAAATGTGCTCCACAATAAAACATTAAATATTTTCACTAAAATGTGCACCTCAATACAACAGTCACAACAGGACTTAAAATAATGCTATGTTATTATGCAAAAAAAATAAACATTATTGTATTGTTTTGTCAGCAAAGATAGAAAAATATACAGTATGTCATCAACAACTTCAACTTATGTGATCTTATTTCAGTAATATTAAATGTTGACAAAGTCAACTCACCTAGGCTTTTTGTGCTGTTACAGCACAAACAGCTCTACAAGATCTACAAGCTCAAAATGCGTCACGGTATGGATCTGCTACTTTTGATGCTTTTGCGGTGCTGTAATATGATCAAGGCAGGCGTTAATTTACGGGGGAAAAAAACACAAGAAATTAAGGATATGGAGATAGGAGGTTTCTGCCTGACAGCAACGATATGAAAAGGATGAATGCATTGCAACAAACATCATGATGCTGTTAAAGAGTTTAATCCCAATTGTTTTAAAGATTATTTTCTGACAATTCTCTAAGTTGTCTGTGGATTGAAGGGGGAAAAAACATGATATTGTTCACTATCATGTTACTTGTTATATGGTAAATTATGACTGTAACTTCTTATCATAGAATTGAATATCATTTCCACTACATTTCCACTACAATAGTCGTCAAATCTTCCTATTATCAGAAAAACCTGAAATAAACCTATTATAAATAAATTTTTCTAGACTTTATGGTCAATATTCAGTTATTGGAATGAAGAGCAGCACTCTGTGAACAAAATACAATATGAAGTACAGGCTTACTCAATGTACAAAGTAACAAACACAAGGGGTAGGAGAGCCAAAGAGGACAAAACATGGGGAAGCTGGGCCAACCACACAATGGACCATATCATTGGTCATATCATTGGTCATTCCTCCTAAACAACCAAATCCAAATTTGTATAATGGTCATCTCACACGCACACAGAGAGAGAATTTGTATAATGGTCATCTCACACACACACACACACACACACACACACAGAGACAGAGAGAGACAGAGAGAGACAGAGAGAGACAGAGAGAGAGAGAGAGAGAGAGAGAGAGAGAGAGAGAGTCATTGTCAGTAAACATCTCTCATTTCCCTCCCGGGTGACATGTTCACGTTTGAATTACAATAACAATGTTCATAGGACCTGCCAGGCCTATTTATTCCATTCCATCTATTCCATTTATTAGCTGAGGCATGATAAATATTGTCGCTGTCGAACAGAAACCTTGTATCTCTAAACCGTTAATATTTGTTTTAGTTTTTTTTGGTCGTAAATTAACGCCCTATTTCCTCACACAAGAGTATAGTGAAAATAGCCGATCTACAAGCTCACAATGTTGTGAGCTTGTAGATCGGCTATTTTCACTATTTGAATTTGTTTTTAAATTAATAATAAAACATGCAATGCTTTTGGACCCGACAACAATGATATTTATCCAAATTTTTGTTTAATTATTGTTTTTTTTTAACCACCAAACTAAAAGTTCAAACTGCGCCTATGGTGGCGTTGTGAGAGAAAGATGGGAAAATAACAAAGAGATTGTGTGTTGAAAGTACTCAGATCTGTTTTACTTAAGTAAACGTAGCAATACAAGTAATAGGCCTGTATTCTCCAGATCCAGGAGGCCTCTTGTGGTCCTGCTCAGATGGGGAACCTGTGAGAAAATGTAATGATGTGTAACTTAAACAAATTCTCTTCATAACTGTAATTGCAGGAAAGTCAAAGTCAATGTATCTCTTTTTCTTTCTTCCTTTTTTTTCTCAACAATACTGTTTTAAACTCTTTTCCTACAGACAAACGTGTGGATGCCCCGCCCCCCCCCCTCATGTATCTGCTTGCTGTTTCAAGGTTTGTTGAATGTGAGCTCATAGCCCAATTATTTAAACTCTTGGATGTCTGAGATCAAGCAGCAGCTCCTCTCATAGAACATGCAACTTAAAACTGCTTCAAAGATGAATGGCTGGTCTAACAAAACTAAACAATGTTACTTGTGATACAGTAGGTTATTCCACCATTGCTGTTTTAATTCCTCTATTACGTCCTGTAGTAAGGATGTACACTCCTCAGGACCACCCTGGTGTTCCATGGGTTGTTGGGGTCCTGGATCGGGTTGTTGGGGGTCCTGGATCTGTGATGGAGTGACTGTGAGGGAGCCGAACACGACAAGTTCCAACTTGCCTTCATTCAGCTGTATAAACGTGTGTGCCATGACACATTTGATGTCCTCAAGGCAAGTCATGAGCCTGACTGCAGAGACAGGTCTGGTTGTTGGCTTCAGGGGAGATAAATAAAGCTGTAAATATTATCATCTTATTGTCTTATTGGTATTGCGTGAGAGCATATAGATAAATCCACAGACGTGCTGCCTGTGTCGCGGTGCTTGTCACCACAGTTATGATTGCCGTTCTGTGGATTTGTCTACACAACCTTCAACAACATGAATTCATGTTCAGACACAGTACATCTCAACAAACAGGCCCTCATACCTCCATAGGACGTGTGGTGACCCAAGAAAAGGTGCCTTGAAAATTAATTTTGTTCCCACATCAGGGCACTACTTTTTCAATGCATTTTTGCATAGACAATACCCTTCTGGATTTTGGGTTAAAAGTTAAAAGTTCTCCGCACAATATCCTGTAAAACTTAAACTTTTACTATTTGAAAATAGCAGATCTACAAGCTCACAAACGCGCACAGTGGCGAACTTCACCCTGACAAAACAAGATGGCACAGACACAAGTCGACTTGCTTGCATGGTCTCCACACAAACAACCTTTGATTTCCTATACTATCACATCTGGTCGAAATTCATGTCAGATCCTGTGTCTAGGTGAGACATGACCTTTGACACGATCTAAATGTCTCAATAGAAGAGCAAGGAGACAAATTTAACCGCCCCAGCCTCCAGGTGAAGTTCAGCCTGATTCTCAGTGAGTGGGGTCTATGGTCTGGAGCCAGGCTAGGGGATGGTGTGATGTCTCCATCTAGTGGCCAAAATATACACTGGCTGATTTTGATTTGAATTTGATTTTGGTAAAAGAAGTAACCCTACGACTCGTAAACACAATATAACTTAAACCCAGGATATACACATAAAAGCGTAATAAAACACTTGTTTCCAATATGGTGCTGCAACACAAAATAAAAATAAATAGTCCAATATATGACATAGCACCAATACATTACATACAGTAGCTCGCAGCACGTTACATGAACCACCTAAAATCCCTAACAAATATCAAACCATAAAAAGACAAATCTAAAGTGCATCACTAGCCTGTAGCTTATTCCATAACAGCATTTTCAAATTTTTTTAATGATGAAAAGTTCAAGGATGTTACTGTTGCATTTTGAAATATCATAGAAAACCAATTTAGAAAACCAATTTAGAATTCCACAATACGAGTCGACTGAAGGTGACTTTGCAACGCTCGGCATGGCGACTCGCTCACTTTAGCTCGCGTGAGCGAGTCCCTGGCGGTGCCTCCCGTGGCTCAAGTCACCTTCAGGCGGCGCGCCTCTGTCGGTGAAACCAAGTGCACCTTATTCAATCTGACTAAAGTTTGAGTTCTCCAAGATTGGTTCACCAATCGTACTGTATATAACTCAAAGCATCACGCATGGGCTGATGGGCACTTGGTGTGTACAATAAAAGCAATGTTTCCGACTGGAGCCCAATAGTGGGCGAGCTGTGTCCTTTCTTACACCCACACACCCACCCACACACACAGTACATCCTCCCACATTCAGCCTTTTTGTGTGCACAACTCTACCTTTTAGACCACACGCTGGCTTCCTGTCAGTGTGCTTGTATTGTTGTGGTTTGTGTTGCACTCTGCTGTCACCTCTGTCGACTTTGCAAAGAAAAAGACAGTCTAATAGCAGTGTGAGACTCCCATGTGGATGTCAGGACTTCATGTGGCCAGCAGTGGTGTAAAGTAACTAAGTGCATATACTCAAGTGCTGTACTTCAATACATTTTTGAGGTATTTTTTACTTTACTGGAGTTTCCAATTTTCAGTACTTTTACTTTTACTCCACTACAATTCTTTGAAAACATTAGTTAGGCCCTACTAGTGAAATTTGTAGATTTGTATTATTACAAAACATACACTAACCACTTAAGCACTATTTAAACTTTGGCTATTTGAAAATAGCAGATCTACAAGCTTGCAAAGCGTCACGATGCGACATGTTGTGAGCTTGCAAATTTGCTATTTTCGAATATTTTTTATACATTTTAGGCATGTGATAACTTGTGAAACGGGACATTCTGTATAATGAGTATTTACTTTTGGTACTTTATGTATATTTTGATGCCAATACTTTTGTACTTTTACTCAAGTACATTTTGATAACCAGACTTTTACTTGTAACAGAGAATACTTTCACGTAAGTAAAAAAGATTTAGTACTTTTTCCACCATTGCTGAAAAGACAGCCTCTAAAAGGTGTGGAAGTGGATGATATGCCAATTTCATTTGGCACAACTTTACCCAGCAACTTAAGCAATTATAGGCTACTCATACTTATGCAGCTAAAAAAGCCTATTATTATTTTGTATCATTTATTATCAATCGTTTGGGTAATCTTTGAGGACTATAATAGGTGAGCTGAGGTGTTTTAGCCCCGGGGTTAGGTCCCTTCTTAAGGTGACCACACACTGTGCAATACATACTGATAGCACATTTAGGACATGGGACACTTTCTTGTTTTTTCTTTATTTAAAAAATAAATTGTCTGAAGGTACACCTAGCCTATACAAAGGTACAGCACAAAATACTATATCAATGCAGCTGTTTCACACTGCTGTCACATAAAATAAAAAAATACAGAATTAGTAACTTTTTACACGTGTGATAGATGTCCACTGGAAAACAGATAATGGACTTTGAATGGGTTTCATGGATCCTAGGCATCAGGCATCAATGATCAGAACAAAAAAAAAAGAGACCAGTCAGACCACACATCACTTCAAAGTACAAACTAAATGAAGGCATTAAAGTAAATCAACTATGTAAAAATATACAGTGAGGTGTGTGTGTGTGTGTGTGTGTGTGTGTGTGTGTGTGTGTGTGTGTGTGTGTGTGTGTGTGTGTGTGTGTGTGTGTGTGATGTGGGAATGTTGTATGGTGTACTTGTTAACACTCTAGAACCTAAATTAAACTAAATAAAGGGGGCTGCCCCAGAGAGAGAGAGAGAAAGAGCGAGAGAGAGAGAGACACACACACACACACACACACACACACACACACACAAACTGACTTTTTATCTTTCTGTGGCTGCCGTAGTCTATTGGCTGCATGTGAAGGAGAAGCAGAGAGCTGTTAGATCACTTTCACCCTTGTGCGGGAGACCCTGGATAATCCACCTCTGCATAGATGTGGTCTTCTGCCTCTTCACTCGGCCCAGCTACAGCACTGAGACCAGCAATGTTAACATGATCCATCTCAATGTTGTCCACTCTTGCATCCTGCCCTCTGGTGGCCTGGAGAAACACAGCAGCACCCCAACGTTAACTTAAATCGGGCTCAGCAGTCTAATAATTGTATAATTTACATGCCAGGCTTGTACCGAATAAAGATGCAGAAATTACCTTGCAGAGACGATAGTTCACAATGATGACGCTGATTAATTTCATCAGTAGTACCAGCACTATGACTGTCATTTTTATGATGTTAGATGTCAGATGAGAAGCTGTGAGAGATTTATGTTGGATTAAATGCATCACTAAACAACATCATGTAAGAAACATATCTAAATTGCAAAACAATGTATTCAATTGAATATTCAATATTTATGAATACATGTCACTTTCATGTGCCCGTTTCTTTAGTGTAATGTTCTTTCATCATTCATTTCATTCAGATTACCTGTAATAGTGAGAGAGGTGACACTCTCAGAGGAGAAGTTATGAGAAAAAACATTGATGTGATAAACACAGCAGTAATTTCCTTGGTGGGTGTGGTCTGCTGCAGGAAACAGGAAGTTGGCAGAGTGATTGACGGCAGGCTTGTGTTGGATGTGTGTTGTGTTGGATCCAGTGAAGGTGAGGAGAAAGGAGCCTCCTGGATACTGTGGCTTGATTGAGCAGCTGATGGTGAAGTTGGAACCCTCCAACACTTGCAGCCCCTGATGCTGGCCCTCAGAAGCCCCGTTTATGGATGGGAGGAGGGTGATGCGTGGCTTGAACAGCAGACCTGTTAAAAGACAGAGGCGATTGGCTGTTACCTGAACACACGTCATCATCTCTGGATGATGATGTCATCATTGAAATATCATTGCTAATTACAAGGCTAATAGAGTTGCTGATATTGAAATATTGAACACCAATACAATAAAGAGAATCATCCTCAGACAGACCAAAAGACAAAAAATACAGAGTAATAGATAGACGGACGGACGGACGGACGGACAGACGGACGGTAGAAATGAGACACTTGATTACAGTCATGGTTAAAGTCATTGTTTGATACCTGAACAGATCACCTCCCATCTGTCAGTGGAATTATCAGACTTCTTTGTTCCACACTCCATCACTGAAGGCTCAGACCCATAACATGATTGAATCCACCATGCAGGTTGTTTTGTTGAACCAGAACTCCTTTCTGTTGAAACAGCAGAGCCACAGTCCAGTTGTCTACACACTACAGCTGATGACTCCAGGTCCCAGAACCCAAAAATCACTGGTCTCCACTCTTCCTGGTGCTTTATCTCTAGTATACCAGTACAGTGACTGGTTCCTCCCTCCAACCTAACATCATCGGGCTCTGCACAGAGACAATAGAATATACAGTCCAAAAAAGCAATATTCTTTTCATTATAAAATAATAATCCAAAAGTGTATTTGGTCTTTTACCTGAGCAGGTGAGTCCAACAGCCTTGTCAGATGAGCAGGTGTTTCTAGTTGAGCCTGAGGTTCCACAGTTCAGGAGAACAGACTCATTGCCTTCACACTGGAACTCTTTGGTCCACATCGAAGCCTCCATTTCTCCATAGAGCGCCCCCTGGAGGAGTAAAGGAGCCCCACAGCCAAGCTCCCTACAGACCACCTCTGCATCCTTCTGGTCAAAGTCATCTTCACACACTGAGACCCATGACTGATCGGACTTCACCTCCACTCTGCCTGAACACAAACTAGTCCCATTCACCAACCTCAAAGACTCTAGAGAGAGAGAGAGAGAGAGAGAGAGAGAAATAATACCGCCCACGCGCCCACACGCACAGTTGCACGCACACACACACACACACACACACACACAATTAACTCAAACATATTTAAATGCGCAATAAAATAAATAGCAGTTTAAAAACTAAAGAATAATTCACATATTAAAGGAAAAACAAGGCAAACAATGCTCATCATCATCATCAGTCCATCCGTATAACAATAAAACACTCCAGGAGTCTCTTCATACTCCACTGTAAGACCACACAGACAGACAGACAGACAGACAGACAGACATTACCTGAACAGATCACCTCCAGTCTACTAGTAGAAGTATCAGACTCCATTGTTACACACTCCCTCAGCGAAGACTCTGATCCATAACAGCGTAGACCTGTAATCAATCGATTGATTGATTGATTGATTGATTGATTGAGGTGTCACAGCAGCAAGGCAGTAGACATTACCTTATTACCTGTCCTGACAAAACACAGGACAGGTAATAAATCATAATTTAAAGATGTAATAATACTAATACTACTACTACTAATAATACTAATAATAATAATAATAATAATAATAATAATAATAATAATAAAAGAGAAAATAAAATAAATAGAAGACGCCTGGCGCGGCCATCTGGACTTGAGGTGACTGGGTTGGCATAATGTATGATCTATTCATAGATATAAATACAGGCAGTATGTACAATCTATCACCAGTAATATGATGTGAGGCTGATATTATGTACAGTATCAGCCAGCTACACAGTGGTAATACAGATAAATATGTTAAGTCAATCTGATAGTTTACATCCCAGTAGTCCATGTAGTTATGTAGCATAATAAAGGCTACCGGTCCGGCATAAAGAACTGACCCTCTTGTAGAGGGACGATCCTCCAAACAGGTTGACGAGTAGAACTAGAACTCCATTCTGTTGAAACAGCAGAGCCACAGCGCAGCTGTCTACACACTACAGCTGATGACTTCAGGTTCCAATCAGACCAAGCATCCACTGGTCTCCACCTTCCCTGGTGTTTCATCTCCAGTGTACCAGTACAGTGACTGGTTCCTCCCACCAACCTAACATCACCTGGCAGCGTACATAGACAACAGAATAAGCAGTCAACATTTAATATTATTATTACTTTAATCATAAAATCTAAATCAAAACCTACAATATAGCTTGTCTTTTACTCGAGAAGATGATTAAGCAGTACAAAATTAATATACTTTCATTAGAGAAAAGAAAGAAACATAAAAAACTATGTCTATAATCTATAATAGTTTTGTCTTCTTTGGTTACCTGTTGAGTCCTGTGCTGGCTCAATCTGGAGAGCTGGGGAGAAAAATCAGAAAATAAAAGAGCATCACTGTAACAGAGTACATCATGGATCCTCTCTACCAATACAGCAGGCTTTTTATCTGTTGAAATACAGACAAAAACCTTGGCCTGTTTGTGATTTATATCAAAATACATTAAAACAAGATATACAGAAAATAAGTAATCAGCAATAATCCAATGCATAATTTTCTTATGATTGTTTTAAAATGTTGATAAAAAGAGATTGACACATTTATTTTTCTTATTTCATACAAATAAGCTTCAAATGCATTTTGGCTGCATCCACTCTCTATACGGGAGTATGTGGAAGTTACTGTAGTGTTGCGTTAAGAAAGTTGAGGGAAAATAAGACCTTTACGGCACAAGAAAACATGTAAAACATAGTACTGTACCTGTATATAGACATGAGGTTAAAAGCATCCACGTGTTTAAATGAAATAATTCACATGACAATTTAACTACCGTAGTATTTTCACATAGACGTCAATGAACAAGAGTCATTAAAACAGAATTGTACTGTACCTGAGCTCCACACCAAGGTGAAAATCATCACTATTCTCTTCATATTTGTGTGTATTTGCCAGGACAGCTACGTGGCTGTGATGCAGTGATCCACAAGCCTTCCTGTCTAATAGCTTTAACTTTAACAGTTTTGACACATGTGGTTTCTCTGTCGCTTCAGTGCTCTTACTGACAGGAAGATGCAAGGTATTACATAAAGACATGAATATCATTTCCAGGTTCTATAGGGGAGGGGAGGGGGGGGGGGGGGCAGGGGAAACATGCATCCTGCCCGCCCACTCAATCAATAGAGGGCGGTTGACAACTACAACATTTCAACCCGCCAGGGTCTACGGCAGTGTTCTCAACAGTTTCAGGCCGCGACCCCCCCTAAAAAATCATATTTGAACTGGGGACCCCCCACCAGTGGCGTAACGGAGGGGCAGCAAGTGATGCGGTGCGGGGGGGCCACCAGCAGGGGGGGCCCCGCCTGTGCTGATACAAATATTTTTACAGCAAAAAAAAAGAAAAAAGTTGATTTATATTGGTCAAATAGAACCGAATTAGACCCAAATTAGACCCGCGCGCGGGGTTGTGCACGCACGCGCGCGTGCATGTGCGTGGGCCTCACGTGAAACTCCCGCGGGGAGGCCCCGCGATTCTGCGTTACGCCACTGTACATACTTTAGAAATGACGTCTTATCTAGTTTGTGTCTTTGGATAATTTATTTCCTATTGCCCTAAGGTACTTCCATGCCAAAGGGAAAACTAAATTAAAGTTTTAGAGGGGAAATAAATGGAAAGTTACCCTGTTAAAACGTATTTTTCTAATAAAATGTGCATATTTTACCCCTGTTTTCAATGGCAATAAGAAAATGATTGTTTTTTTTGCCTGGAAACCTATTGAATTGGATTACTTGACCCCAAAAATGTACACTTTGACACCAATATTATTATTATAGCTTTAACAGAAGCAAAGATATTGGTTCTGCTGTATTGCTGTAAATGGTGGCGGCCATTTTTTAAAACGTGTATATTTCAGAAATGCAGGGTGATCTAACTCGTCTCTTTGGATAAATGTTTTCCTATGGCCCTAAGGTACTTCCATACCAAAGGGGACCTTTGTATCATGACTTGAAGTCAACGGCCTATTTTTGAGTCCTAACACCTCCACTACTGCCCCCCACCCTGACATTGACAAGCACTTGGAATTGTAGGAGTTGAGGCGTTACAATTAGTTTGACTCTGTTCCACAGACATAGGCGGCGGGTAATGAAGGCTAGGGTAGGCTAAGCCTTCCCAAATGTTATGCTGGGAAATTCTGGGAATTGTGCAAATTATATATAATATATGTGCGCAGCATTATTTAGTTAATTTTTTGATAATAAATCCGTAAAATCAGGCAAAAATAAGAATTCAATAACCTAACCCTAACCTAACCCTAACCGAAATAAAGTAACCAAAAAACTAAAAGAAACTAACATAATCCGCCCAGAAACATTTTTTTTTCCAGATTTCGGCACCCGCGTTGTCAAGCTCACCCGCCGCCTATGTCCACAGATAAATATTGTGAAAACACAGATAAATATTGTGAAAACAGCCGATCTACAAGCTCACAACACCTCGCAACACGAGGCGTTGTGAGCTTGTATATCGGCTATTTTCAAAAATGTTTGCCTCTTTCTCAGGTAATATTTCACAATTTGGCCAATATTTGAAAATGCTTTATAGTATAGTTTGTTGATTACTTTTGACGCAGAAATGGTGTAATCTTTTTATTTTAGCGGTATTAAAAAGGTCTTAAAAGTCCTTAAAGTGTCACTTTAGAAAGGTGCGGATACCCTGTAAACACTTATAGGCCTACTGTATGTTGGTTTGTTTAAAGTTTAAGTGAGAAAACAATGTTGCACATTAAGCTAATCATCTGGGGACACCCCCCAAAATAATTTCTCAAGTACGTATTTTTGTTCAGCACCTGTCAAAAGTTTGGATGTGCGTGCTCTACCTTGGACCAGAGTCCTGCACGGGTCCAATTTTGAGAACCCGCGCCCGCCCCGCCCGTCAATACTCAGATCCGTAGACCGACCCGTCACCCGTGATAATTTCAAAATACGAACCAGACCCGCCCCGCCCGTCAAATAAACGACCCGTTGTCCGCCCGTTTACCCGTGTAAAATGTAAATCCTATTGAAAAGTGTGTTGAAAAAGATAGCAGCCTTCAACAACAGCGCTACATTCAGTGGTCAGGTTTGTACAGAAAGCAAGTGAAGACGGAGGAGCGAGCTAAGCCACGCGCGAACGCGCATCTACGCAGCAAACATGTGTCGTTGTTTATGTCATCATATACTTTTAATTTGAAGGTTTAACAGGATGTTCAATGTGTTTTTGTGAGTTAAGATAACTGTCCAGCATGCTCCATGCAGTTGTGCTGTTAAGTTATACAAGTTACGTTGTTTGGGCGGAAACAGTGCTCTCTGATTTTCACAATAAAATGATACCCGCCCGCGATTAGTTCAGTACCGCCCGTCCCCGTACCCGTGATCTTATAAAAGTAAAATTTTCACCCGTTTTCACCCGTCAAACGCGGGTACCCGTCGGGTATCCGCGGGTACCCGGCCCGTTGCAGGACTCTGCCTTGGACTGCATTCTCACATTTTACAACCAACATTTTTACGACTACCGAGAACATTACTTTTAATTAAATGTTTTAAATTGTGTTTTCAATATTGCTATGGGGGAAAAAAATGCACAGAATCAGAGAATCCTCAACAACTCAATGGCATTTGATTGCTGTAATGTTTTGCAGTTTATCTTGCACAAATATAATGAACCAGGTTGGAGGAGGAGGCCCTGCTTCAGCAGCAGATCAAAACATGACGTGGATGTCTAATGCCTCGCACAGGCCAGGTCACACACACACACACACACACACACACACACACACACACACACACACTTTAACAATTTATTCATGTCCACATAAAAGAGAGCATACAAGGACACAATTATAAAAGGTACAGTTAAGGTTACATTCACAAAAGCATGGCATATGTCTTCACGATACAATAAGCATTTCACTCGGTACTTTACGGGTATAGGTAACACCGTCTCCGCCATATGTGGCGGCTGCCAATTATAGCAAAGACAGAACCCCGGTGTGTAAGGACCTTTACACATTCACATTTACTATTTTTATATTGTTTTGTTTCATCATTGTCTAATAGACGTCTATGAATTCTTTAAGGGTTAAATATAAATGCAGCTACAACAATGTTTCCTGCTCCTCACTCTTGTGGTCAGATATTGAGAGCAGAGCCGTTTCACACCTTGCTCCTACCTGCCAGTAAGAACACTGTGAAGCTACTCTCTTAGACTACATGCTGGCTTCCTGTCAGTGTGCCTGAATGCTAGTTGTGGTTTTGTTGCACTCTGCTGTCAGCTCTGTCAAGAAACAGGTCCAAATAACAGTGTGGCTCCCATGCGGGTCTAGGACTTCATGGGGTTCAGTCTATGACTATGATGTATGGCTCCATGTTTGGACAAGGTTCCTGCAGCCTGATCCGACTGACATTCAATGCCTTTAGAACATTTTGGTAAAAATGTTTCAGAAAATAGAAAATATATGTGATAATATAACACTTCCTTGGCCTACCAGCAGCAGGCACAATACATTTGGTGCTGTCCAGTGGCTTGCTATAGTATCGGAGAGATAAACACATTATATCTAATATACAAAATGACCAGATAAGAACCTTATTGTTACAGTAGGGGGAATCATCCATTTCTGTAAAGTACTATTTTACCTACAACACAATTTAGCATAGTATGCAGAATAATTATAGCTCTGTAGATATTGTACAATGATAAAATATACTGTGCATATGCATAACATTGTACCAAATGAATCCACAACATGTACATTCGGTTACACAGTTTTACAAAATACAGTATTATGCTAATAATAATATGCCCAAGCCATAGGCCAGTTAAAGTTTATGCATGTATTACTTAAAAAATGAAAAACTAAATTAAAATAACAAATCTTACCTGCATTTAGGTCACAGTTACAGAATCCATGCTACTGTTTACTTTGTTCTACTTTGACTTTACCTACCACATCAGTCTCTATCCCCCCCTATCTCTCCCTCTCTCTAAACAGCACCAACATGTGCTGTTATGCCTGAAGCTCGAAGTGCAATATTTCCCCTGACCAAGCAGGCATTCTAGCTCAGCAGTAGACATTCCTGGTCTTGTGCAGGAGACATGGGTTAGAATCCCGGGTAAGACATACATCTTACGGATTGCAGCTTTAATTAAACAGAATGTGTGGCCGTTTAATTCATGGTTTATTTGCCCTTCCTTTTGAATGATGTATGTAATCTTCCAGGTTTGATGTTTGATTTCAGAGTGATGTTCAAACCTTGACTGAGCTGATGTACAGTTATGTGATGGATGTGACATGAGCTCCTTGGAGTTACAACTCTGTGTCCTGGACTCCTGCCTCTTCACTCTGCCCAGGTTCAGCACCTCCTTCAAGCACCTCTATGTACAATTGGTATTCTTCCTCTTCACTTGACCCAGCATCAGCACCTCCTCCTTGGAGATCCACCTCTATGTACAGGTGGCATTCATCCTCTACACTTGGCCCAGATTCAGCACCTCCTTTGAGATCCACCTCGTCATACAGGTGGCATTCTGCCTCATCACTTGGCCCAGCTTCAGCATCCTCTTGGAGATCCAAGGAGGTGCTGTCCTGGTCTCCTGCCTCTTCTCTCAGCCTGGCTCTGGCTTCAGCGCTGGAACCAGCAAGGTTAACGTAATCCCTCGCATTGTTCGCCACTCCTGCATTCTGCTCTCTGTTGGCCTGGAGAAACACAGCAGCAAACTGTAACTTACTGGATCAGATATTGTCTCAGCAGTCTAATAATTACATTACAGGCCTTGTAATAAATACATTACCTTCCAGAGACGATAGTGGACAATAATGATATTGATGAACAGCACCAATATCAGCACTACGACTGCAACTGTGATGACAAAAGCTGTCAGATGAGAGGCTGGGACGTCAGGTGTCAGATGAGAGGCTGTGCTGTCAGCTGTCAGATGAGAGGCTGTGAAGAAAACATCACCAAACAACATAAGAGGAACATCTCTCTATTACATTTAAAAAAAATTAATTACATTCCTTGAAGATTTCCGAATACTGTACATGTCACTTTCATGTTTCAGTTAATTTCATTCAGGTTACCTTTGACAGTGAGAGAGAGGGGCTCGCTCTCGGAGGAGAAGATATACTCATAGATGTGATAAACACAGCTGTAATTTCCTTGGTGGGTGTGGTTTGCTGCAAGAAACCGAAAGTTGGCAGAGTGATTGACAGCTGGCTGGGTTTGGATGTGTGCTGTGTTGGATCCAGTGAAGGTGAGATGAAAGGAGCCTCCTGGGTACTGTGGCTGGATAGAGCAGCTGATGGTGAAGGTGGAACCCTCCAATACCTGACGCTCCTGCTGCTGGGCCTCAGAAGTCCCGTTTATGGATGGGAAGAGGGTGATATGTGGCTTGAACAGCAGATCTATAACAAGACAGAGGTGGTTGGCTGTTACCTGAACATCTCTCAATTTCAAAAAGGTTCATTCAACTGAATTCCCTGAAGATTTATGAGTACATGCCACTTTCATGTGTGCCTGTTCGATTGAGTGTTATGGTTTATTTTTTATATTAATTTAATTCAGATTACCTTTGACAGAGAGAGAGATGGGCTCACTCTCAGAGTAGAAGTCATGACTAAAAATATAGATGTGATAAACACATCTGTAGTTTCCTTGGTGGGTGTGCTGTGCAGCAGGAAACAAGAAGTTGGCTGAGTGATCGACGGCAGGCTGGGTTTGGATGTGTGTTGTGTTGGATCCAGTGAAGGTGAGGTGAAAGGAGCCTCCTGGGAACTGTGGCTGGATTGAGCAGCTGATGGTGAAGGTGGAACCCTCCAATAGCTGATGTGCCTGCTGCTGGCCCTCAGAAGCCCCGTTTATGGATGGGAAGATGGTAATGTGTGGCTTGAACAGCAGATCTGTTCAAAGACAGAGGTGATTGCCTGTTACCTGAACATCTCTCAATCTCAAAAAGGTTATGTAAAGAACATTCAGGGCATACTTGCTAGCATTAATCATTGATGGATACCACCACATGGCAGGATGCCCATAAACCTATATAATAATAATAATAATAATAATAATAATAATAATAAGGGTAATAATAATAATAATAATAATAATAATAATAATAATAAACTTTATTTGTATAGCACCTTTCATGACATGAAATGCAGCTCAAAGTGCTATACAGAGCAAGAATACAATTACAGTTACAACCAATTTAACAATAAAGCAAACAAAAATAAAATCAAATAAAATAAAAGCAAAATCATAAAACAACATTAAAATAGGCAATACAGTGAGGAATTAAAAATCAACCAAAGAATCAACTAAAAGCAAGAGTGAAGAAATAGGTCTTGAGCTGTGCTTTAAAGCTATCGACAGAGGCTGCCTATCTTAGGTGTAATGGGAGTTTATTCCACACTGTCGGTCCGTAAAAGCAGAATGCTGCTTCACCGTATTTTTTATATGTCATCGTAGGCACCTCGAGCAGGTCAGCACTTGAAGACCTGAGGGCCCGGTTTGGAACATATCTCTCTAGGCAGTCAGAGAGGTAGGAAGGTGCCAGACCATTTAGAGCTTTATAAACTATTAAAATAATTTTAAAATCAATCCTAAAATAATATAAGGGGATGAATGACCTATTCAGTCCCTACCCATAGTGACCTATTCGATCCCAACCCCATAGATGGAGACAATCAACCTCCCCAAGTCCGACATCAGAGAATCGCTCCTAGGCTTCTATACATGGAGATAACTAACATATAGCTCTGACATCAGAGAACCACTCCTGGAACCCCATATATGGAGCTAACCGAAACGTCCAGGACTATCATAGTCCCATGTTTGGGCATAACTGACATAGCCCGCTCCATATATGGATTATGACTGACATCACCATAATGACACCAGGGCCGCAGCCAATGGTTTAAAAGGCAACAGAACTCCCTGCTTAATTGAGTTCCATCAGTGACCCGAGCAACATGAACTCCCTCCAGAGAAATAAGCATCAATACAACTCATCAGTAGTTGGTTTCACAGCTTAAAGCAGGGGTGGGCAACTTTGATGATGGAGAGGGCCACTATATTTCCACACTCACTCCAGAGGGCCACATTGCATATACTGTCGGGCAGACACGTCTTATCTCCATATTTTAACTTTTTTCCGTAAGTGAATGCCGTACTTCGCCATTCTATGTCACACAAAAGAAGCAAAAATAGCAGATCTACAAGCTCAAAACGTGTCGCACTGCGACGTGTTTTGAGCTTGTAGATCTGTTTTTTTTTGCTATTTTGGAATTGGAATCCTGAATTTTGTTTTGCCATTTTCTAATTAGAATCCTGAAAAGTAACATTTTTATTTAATTTCAAATGCATTTAGTTTTATGAACTTAAATACAAATACATTGGACATTAAAAAGACAATAGTATTTTAATACTAGTCATTAAGCTACAAATATAGACTGAAGTAATTAAAGCGGGTCATGTTTGCATGTTTGGAATTGTAACAGCTGAAATCAATAATATATCAGTATTCCGATATTAACCTGCGGGCCGCATTAAGTGAAGGATGGGGGCCGCATGTGGCCCCGGGCCGCCTGTTGCCCATGTATGGCAAAGTATTACATATCGGTTGTACCTACTTCTTGGATAATCTCATAGCGGCTTTTGGATCTGGTCAAACAACCAGCCGAGTATCTGTTTGATAGGTTCATTCGACTGAATTCCCTTAAGATTTATGAATACATGTCACTGTGTGCCTGTTCGATTGAGTTTAAAGGTTACTTTTTCATAGTTAATTTAATTCAGATTACCTTTGACAGAGAGAGAGAATGGCTCACTCTCAGAGGAGAAGTCATGACTAAAAACATAGATGTGATAAACACAGCTGTAGCTGCCTTGGTGGGTGTGCTGTGCTGCAGGAAACAGGAAGTTGGCAGAGTGACCGACAGCAGGCTGGGTTTGGATGTGTGTTGTGTTGGATCCAGTGAAGGTGAGGTGAAAGGAGCCTCCTGGGAACTGTGGCTGGATTGAGCAGCTGATGGTGAAGGTGGAACCCTCCAACACTTGCAGCCCCTGATGCTGGCCCTCAGAAACACTGTTTATGGATGGGAGGAGGGTGATGTGTGGCTTGAACAGCAGATCTGTTAAAAGACAGAGGTGATTGACTGTTACCTGAGCATCTCTCAATTTCAAAAAGGTTCATTCGACAGAATTCCCACAAAATGTATGAATACATGTCACTTTCATGTGTGCCTGTTTGATTGAGTTTCATGTTTTGTTTTTCATAGTTAATTTCAATCAGGTTACCTTTGACAGTGAGAGAGAGGGGCTCACTCTCAGAGGAGAAGTCATGATTAAAAACATTGATGTGATAAACACAGCTGTAGTTTCCTTGGTGGGTGTGGTCTGCTGCAGGAAAAAGGAAGTTGGCAGAGTGATCGACAGCAGACTGGGTTTGGATGTTGGTTGTGCGGGATCCAGTGAAGGTGAGGTGAAAGGAGCCTCCTGGGAAATGTGGCTGGATTGAACAGCTGATGGTGAAGGTGGAACCCTCCAAAACCTGATGCTCCTGCTGCTGGGCCTCAGAAGCCCCGTTTATGGATGGGAAGATGGTGATGTGTGGCTTGAACAGCAGATCTGTTAAAAGACAGAGGTGATTGCCTGTTACCTGAACATCTCTCAATTTTAAAAAGGTTAATTCAACTGAATTCCCTGACCATTTATATGAATACGTGTCACTTTCATGTGTGCCTGTTCGATTGAGTCTCATGTTTTTTTTTGTCATACTTAATTTCAATCAGATTACCTTTGACAGTGAGAGAGAGAGGGTCACTCTCAGAGGAGAAGTCAGCACTAAAAACATTGATGTGATAAACACAGCTGTAGTTTCCTTGGTGGGTGTGCTGGGCTGCAGGAAAGAAGAAGTTGGCTGAGTGACCGACAGCAGGCTGGGTTTGGATGTGTGCTGTGTTGGATCCAGTGAAGGTGAGGTTAAAGGAGCCTCCTGGATACTGTGGTTGGATGTAGCAGCTGATGGTGAAGGTGGAACCCTCCAATACCTGAAGCTCCTGCTGCTGGCCCTCAGAAACCCCGTTTATGGATGGGAAAAGAGTGAAGTGTGGCTTGAACAACAAATCTGTAACAAGACAGAGTTGATTGGCTGTTACGTGAACACATGTCAGTATCTATGTAAATTGCCTGTGAATTAAAGGTCTATGGGGATGTTCATACTGAAATATGTAATGCCTATACGGTTCAATTAAATGCAGAGAAAAAGACATTCATATAGATCATCATCATCATCATCATCTGACAGACAGACAGACAGACAGACAGACAGACAGACAGACAGACAGACAGACAGACAGACAGACAGACAGACAGACAGACAGACAGACAGACAGACACAATAAGACACTCTATATTGATTGTCATGGTAAAGTTTGATACCTGAACAGATCACCACCAGTCTTTCGTTAGAATTATCAGACTTCTTTGTTCTACACTCCCTCAGTGAAGACTCAGACCCATAACATACAGATATAATCAACCCAGAAGTAAATGTTGTTGAAACTGCAGAGCCACAGTCAAGTTGTCTACACACAACGGATGTTGACTTCAGGTCCCAGTAAGACCAACCATCCACTGGTCTCCACTCTCCCTGGTATTCTGTCTCTAGTACACCAGTACAAGAACTGGTTCCTCCCACTAACCTGACATCATCAGGCACTGTATGAGACAAGACAACAAGCAAATAAATAGTAATAGTAATGGTACTTTCATTATACAATAATCTAAACCAAAAGTCTGTTTTGTCTTCTACCTGAGCAGGTGAGTCCAACAGTCTTGTCAGGTGAGCAGGTGTTTCTAGGTGAGTCTGAGGTTTCACAGTTCAGGAGACCAGACTCGTTGCCTTCACACTGGAACTCTTTGGTCCACATTGGAGCCTTCACTTCTCCATAGAGCGCCCCCTGGAACACTGAAGGAGCCCCACAGCCAAGCTCCCTACAGACCACCTCTGCATCCTGCTGGTCAAAGTCACCTTCACACACTGAGACCCACGACTGATCAGACTTCACCTCCACTCTGCCTGAACATGAACTAGTCCCATTCACAAGTCTCACAGACTCTAGAGAGAGAGAGAGAGAGAGAGAGAGAGAGAGAGAGAGAGAGAGAGAGAGAGAGAGAGAGAGAGACGAGATACAAATAGATTAAATAAAATAAATCCCTTATCAATGTATATTGAACTATAAACACATCAAAGACCAACACATTTACTGTACCCCTATACACAACGAGAGAAAGACATGACAATGCTACGTCAAATGAACTCTAAAACGATAAAATACTTAAGGAATAAGTGTGTGTCACCTTTATGGATCAAATAACCAAAATTAACCAAAATGAAGTCATATAAAACATTAACAGAAAATGAATGGAAGAAATCACTTGGTTAACCACCACATTCCAAAGGTTACACATTTATAAAGAAACGTCCAAATGCCCATCCCTATTGGACATTTGCAGAAGAGAGATGAGGGGTACATTGAGAGAAGGATGCTGCAATTGGAACTGCCAGGTAAGAGGAAAAGAGGAAGGGCAAAGAGGAAGTTTATGGATGCGGTGTGATTGACCTTGCAGGTGGCTGGAGTATGATACAGAAAACAGAACCAGATGGATTTGCTGTGGCGACCCCTAGTGGAAATTAGCGGAACGAAGGAGGAGAAGATAGATTAATGTCATGGTTAAAGTCATTGTATGTGTCATTGTTTGTTACCTGAACAGATCACTTCCAGTCTGTCAGTGGAATGATCAGACTTCTTTGTTCCACACTCCATCAGTGAAGACTCAGACCCATAACATATAATCAACCATACAGGTTGATCTGTAGAACCAGAAATCCATTCTGTTGAAATAGCAGAGCCACAGTCCAGTTGTCTACACACTACAGCTGATGACTTCAGGTTCCAGTCAGACCGACCATCCACTGGTCTCCACTCTCCATGGTGTTTCATCTCGACTATACCAGTACAGTAACTGGTTCCTCCCACCAACCTGACATCATCAGGCACTGTAGAGACAACAGATTAAGTAGTAAACAATTTAACATGAATTCATCATAAAACCAAAACCTAAAATATAGTTTGGCTTTTATCCATGAAGATAATTAAGCAGTAACATTAATATTACTTTCATTACAAGAAAACCTCTGTCTGATAGTTTTGTCCTCTTTCATCTTTGGTTACCTGTTGAGTCTTGTGTTGGTTCCATCTGGAGAGCTGAGGAGAAAAATCATTATCAGTATAAATTAGCTTCAATGTAACAGAGTACATGGATTATCTCTATCAATACAAATAGAAAAGTGTGCTTGTCGGAACCGCAAAAAGTACATAGTAGCAGAGTGTGTTTTGAAGAAAACATTTGATTCGGGACTTATTTGTAAATGCATTTTTGCACAGCAACACCCTTGTTGACTTTGGGTTAAAAGTTCAAAATATCCTGCAGTTTTTTTTTCACAAGCCATACATGTACATGTGAATTACAAACAATCTTATGCTCTCTGTTTTGCTTGTAAATGTCTTGATACAATATTTAACTCAAACTTTCTCTCAAACTGTCATTAAGACGTATACCTAACATCTGAGACAAGTATTGGTACATTACTATACTCAATTGTGAATTCAGACCATGAAATGTGGATAATGCCAAAAATGGGCAATGCAAGAATAGATGCATTACAGCTCAGAAACGGTACACAATACCGTATAGGCCTACTATACAACATTTACTACAATACAACAATGTGTTAATGTTACAGAATGTCTAGATCATAACCCCCCCAACCCGCCAGCAGTAATCCAATACATATAATACATTATATTATTACATATAATAAATTATACAGTATACATAATAGCTATCTACCTTTGTATTTTCACATAGACATTCAACGAACAAGTGTCATTAAAACAGAATCCTACTGTACCTGAGCTCCACACCAAGGTGAAAATCATCACTATCTTATTCATATTTGTCTGTATTTGCTAGGACAGCACGTGGTTGTGATGCTGTTGTGATGTTGTGAGATCCACACACTGCAGTACTCACTGAACTGTACTGTTCTGTACTCACTGAACAAGCCTTCCTGTCTAATGGCTGTGGTTTTTCTGTCGCTTCAGTGTTCTTACCGACAGGAAGGTGCAAGTAGGCCATTTAGGCGAACTAAGAAAAAGTGGTTAGAAGGACAATTTCCGCGGTGCAACTGGCTTTGTCGGGCGTCTATGCGAACACAATTGGCCCGTTGTTTGGGGGAGGGAAGCCAGGCGAGGTGGGTGATAATTGTCACTGCAGGAACTCGGGCTGGGGGTACGGTACCGATACCTGTCCCCCGTGTGTGTATAGATTCTATACATGTATGTGTTTTTTTTTAAATGCTGCTGATTTAATTCACAGTTAATAAAAGTGAACTACTACTCCCCCCCCCCCCCCCGACCCCTCTCTCAAAACTTGAAGTTTACCTGAATGTGGCTGAGGTGGAGGGGAGGGGTGAGGAGGGATGGAAAAATTACTCAATTGCTTTACTTAAGTAAAAGTATCAATACTGCAATGTAGAAATACTCTGTTACAAGTAAAAGTCCGCAATTCAAAATTTACTTGAGTAAAAGTACAAAACTATTGGCATAAAAATGTACTTAAAGTACCTACCAAAAGTACTCATTATGCAGAATGTTACATTTCAGGTGTTCAAACGTATACAAATATTTTGAAAATAGCTGATCTACAAGCTCACAATGCGTCACATCGCGACACATTGAGAGCTTGTAGATCGGTAACTAAAGTTTTCAAATAAATGTAGTGGAGTAAAAGTACGCTATTTGCCTCTGAGATGTAGTGGAGTAGAAGTAAAAGTATTGGATATTGGAAATACTCAAGTAAAGTAAAACTACCTCAAACTTGTACTTGAGTACAGTACTTAAGTAAATGTACTTAGTTACTTTCCACCACTGGGGGTGAGGAGGTGAGGGGGGTCTCACTGGGTTGAGGAAGAGAGAGGAGGAAATGGGGGGGAGGGGTGGAGGTATAGTGAGGGTTATGATCCATTCATTAATCATAATATGCACTGGCAAAATGTCTGGGGTCATAAATCACTCACTACACCAGTCAGTCAAACACACACCTGCACTTCAACGTGCATACGCCGGGTATGTGTGTGTGTATTATATATTACTACTAGTCTTTAGTCAATAATTTACACTCACGGCTTTGTGCTGGAGTTTGAGTGGCACCTGTGTGTTTCCGCGGGGGACACGGCGCTCTGACGGCACATTAATTTCTAAAGACAGGAAGCATCAGGGCCAGTCATTTTTGATTAAGGTGCTTGTTAGTAGCCTCTACCTGCCTGTCTGCCCGTGTTTTCTGGGGTGAGCTCCCCTTAGATTATCAATCTAGAATTGACTCATTTTCATACAGTACATGCTTTTTGGAATGTTGTATCTTGAACGTACGTACGTACAAGAAGCTGGAGCACAATATAAAGTAATCTACTCTGATACAGGTAAACGTCATGTATTCAACAAATTAAACTTGTGTGTAAAAATATTGGGGTCAAAATATACTTTCATTCTTTTAGCATTTTGCATCTTGACATATTTCTGTGTCAATCAAAGCTAAAGGCAGAGTGGCAGGCTGTTGCCCAGTCAGTCAGACTTTTAGATAAAGATCTCGGTGAATACAAATGATTTGTAGCACAGGTAGAGGCATGATAAGCAGTGGTGGAAAGTACATTTACTCAAGTACTGTACTTGAGGTACCGAGTATTTCCAATTTTCAATACTTTTATTATATTATATTATCTTTTACTCCACTACATCTCACTACAATTATTTGAAAACTTTAGTTACTAGTTACTGTAGTTACTGACTATTATTACAAAACATACATTAAATTAAGGAATTTTACAGTGTATATACATTTTGGCCGTTTGAAAATAGCCGATCTAAAAGCTCACAATGCATCGCGATGCGATGCATTGTGAGCTTGTAGATCTGCTATTTATAAACGATTTTAATACATTTGAAAACTTTTAAATAGGACATTCTGCATAATGAGTACTTTTACTTTCGGTACTTTAAGTACATTTTGATGCCAATACCTCTGTACTTTTACTCAAGTACATTTTAAAGTCCTGACTTTTACTTGTAACAGAGTATTTCTATATTTCAAACTATGTAAAAGCATTAGTTTTCAAAGTGGAGGGCCAGTGCGACAAGTTGTGCGCTTTTGGATCTTCAGTTTTGTCACTGAAGCGGACATTTCTTTCATTCTGACATTGGATACAGGTGAACTAGGCACTACCATGAAGTGAGCACTAGATACAGTAACTACTGGACACTTGAAGTTGGCCCTGTGCAAATCTGCATGTATTTTTTTATTTGTGCACTGTTCTGCAATAATTATTTTAAGGGTGGTTAGTGAGTGGTTAGTGAGCCCACCTAGGGAGCAAGAGGCCCTGGTTGCCCCAGGTACGATTCCAGGCCACGCCAGCATATGTGTCGATGAAATGAAATTTGTCCCTGAGCAAGACTCTTAACCCCTAATTGCTCACAGGCCCTCATTGGAAACAAGCCCACAAGGACTTTCATGAACGTCCTGTTAAAAGGAATTATCCTTATCCTTATCCTAAGCATCCTCAAGAATAATTGTATGTATGACTGACTGTATATATTTTGTAGATATATTGTTGTGTCAAGAGAACATTTTCATACAGAATGCAAATATTACACGTTTCACTGCAAATACATGTACGAGCGAGAGAGAGAGAGAGAGAGAGAGAGAGAGAGAGCGCATCACAACATCTCAACAACACCTCCGATATTTCAACCTTGACCTTGATTGTGACCTTGACTGTTTACCTTTTTCGACCAAAGGTTCATCAACTCGGCAGCCTATACTAATAATCATGTTTCATACAAATCCAATGAAAAGCCAATCGGTTCTTTTTTTTTCCTCTAGCTTGACCTTTGACCGTTTCAAACCCCATAAGTGAAGTGAATAACTTCAGGTTAGCCTGTGAAGGTCCATTGGGTTCCATTTGTACACTCTCAGAGTTAAATTAACACTGACGACCGTACAGTATTGATAGGTGTCCCAGAGATAAAAAATAAACAAAAAAAAAAATACATTTCTATAACAATGGGGACACGTCCGTGGCCCAATTGTCGTATATTAGCCCTTATTGCTTATATTTTATGAACATTATACAAGTCTAAACCAGATAGAAATGTTAGGATTACTTCATTAACTTTAAGTTTGTTTACGGTTAGATTTGTTGCAGACAGACCCAGCCTAGCGTCTGCATACTGTAGCTAATCAAGGACACTGCTTGGTGTGAAGTGCGATTTACATCTCCTTTGTTAACCTGAAAGACACAGGGTCTAGGGACATTGTCTTCACTCCATCCTTCCTGACATGCAGTTGCTAATCAGGTCGCCAATGTTCAAAGGACTTAAAGGGCTTGATCTTCGTCTAGGTGGGGGTCTCACCTCCAAACACACATGGAACCGCCTGTTATTCTAATGTGAAATACAGTGTTTAAAAGGTGAACTGAAATGTGACTTTAGTACTGTGCCCAGTCCGAGCCGAAGGGCTGTAGGACAGGGGCTCCCTGGGTCTTATGCCGTTTGTTGTTGCTGAATAAACCGAAACATGATCCAAACGAGTCCGGACGTCTTCTCCACTTTATTCTAACTTCTAAGCAGCTAGGCCTGGTAACCCCGCAATCTACTGTTTCAAAATATACGACACAATGCAAACCAAACTGAGGGTCCTTGATATTGAAAAGATTTAGAATTACTGGTGTAAAGAATTACCCAGGATTACCAGGGGCTTTGTTACAGATCAGATACTCTCATAATCTTACAGTGGTGGAAAAAGTACTCTAATTTCTTACTTAAGTAAAAGTATCAATACTGCATCGTAGAAATAGTAAAAGTCCAGAATTCAACATTTACTTGAGCAAAAGTACAATAGTATTGTTAGTATTAAAAAAAATACTTAAAGTACCAAAAGTTAAAGTACTAAAATGTTTGAAAATAGCAGATCTACAACACGTGAGCTTGTAGATTGGCTATTTTCAAATAGGGCTAAAGTGGTTAATGTATGTTTTTATAATATAATAATGTATATCTGCATTATGCAAAGTATCTAGTTTTCAAATAATTGTAGTGGAGTAAAAGTACAATATTTGCCTCTGAGATGTAGTGGAGTAGAAGTAAAAGTACTGAAAATTGGGAAATACTCCAGTAAAGTAAAAATACCTCAAAACTTTACTTAGGTACAGTACTTGAGTAAATGTACTGTAGTTACTTTACACCACTGCAATCTTTGACAATTGACTTCTATTCCTCGCCCCATGAAGGCCACACCCAGGCCTGCTGAAGTCAAAAACACTTTCTAGGAATCTTGTGTACCCAAACTGTCGCCTAGAGTAGGCCACGTCTGCATGCAAAACAAGCTATTCAGCGCTCTCAAAAGATCATTGCACAGCCTCCTTGAAAATGTAGTACCACCAACCTGAAATAAACGTATACACAGTCAATGAGCACAGGAGTGCATGGGAGGGATCAAGGGTCTCACAAAGGATCACATCTCAGGGTTTTTCATTCCAAAGGCGGATTTGCTTACAAAGCAGCAGAGATGTTCCTCCCTGCCAGCAAGGCCTGTTTCCTTTGTATGCTCTGTGCATTCCCACTCCAGAGGTATGTTGTTTCAGTCCTCTGCCAGCAGAGGGCAGGATTCGACCAACAATAGAGAGATGTAATGCACACCAGTGGTTCTTAAACATGTTTATAATGTCAAGGACCCCCAAATTAGGCTCTATATGCACAGCAGCAGCCATATTGGAAATAAATTGGGCCTCTTCTTTACTTCCTCCACAGGTCTTACCAATTAGGCCTGTACTAATTAAGGCTCTGTTCCATTCTGGTCAGAGTCAGGGTGCTGCGCTGCTTCACCAGTGGGTCTCACAGTGAGCAGGTACCCCTCATGGTTCCTTGAGGGGTCCATTTGGTTCCATTTGTACACTCTCAGAGTTATGGGGGTCCTTGAAATGAAAAAAAAAAAAAAAAAAAAAACATTTGAGAACCACTGTGCTACACTAGGAACAGAGCCTTCATTAGTATCATTGGTAACACCTGTGAAGGTAGTAAGGCAAGAGGCCCAATTTCTTTCCAATATGGCTGCTGTGCATAGAGCCTACCATATATGAGAATTGAGAAAATATTTGGTGCCAGGGAGGGACCCCTGTCCCTTGAAGATTTGTGTCGTTACATGTTTTCAAAACTATTCCAAATGTTGATACATTTTCAAGAACGTGTTAGTAAAAAAAATAGCTACTCTACAAGCTTTGCTAATTTCACAATTAAAATGTCAGCTTGTTGATCGGCTATGTTTGAATACAGCCAAAGCTTAAAATTGAATTTTTAGTCTTTAAATTGTTTCTCATTTTGCTGGGGACCCCCTGAAACCCCCTCGTTAAGGACCCCTCTTTGAGAACCACTGTATAGGGCCTATTACACAACATGTGGTTCCGACTGCAGACACTGGGGCCAGTGGGGGGCGCTGTGTACCAACGTATATGAGCTGTCTCCCAGTCATAGGAACAGCTATTATTTTCAAATCCATTTTTCAAAGTATTCAGACGAACTCAAGGCTGCTATAAGATGTGTTTCACTACTATAGGAGCTATATCATTATCCCTGTAGCTCGGTGTTACACAATCATGAGATTTGGGGCCTTGTTGAGCCATGCGGAGCCTTGGCTGGATTCCCAAACCCTGAATTAAACCACCTGACCAAAGAGGACCCATGCAGGGCCGGACTTAAACTGGTGTTGCCAGATTCTGCGAGAGAAATAAGCAACCAGGTCTATGAAAACCAAGCCTAAAAGAAGCGACTATAAGCCACATCTTGAGCTCTTTAAACCTATATACGCATGGGCTATTTGCATAGCAGATCTACAAGCTCACAACGCGTCATGATGTGATGCTTGTAGATCTGCTATCTTCAAAAGAAAATCTTGAAAAAAAACATTTTTGAGAACACAAATCTGGTACGGGGGTCCTTGGTACAAAACTTTTTCAGATGGGAATTAGGGACAAATAGGCTACATATTAATTTGGGGGTCCATGACATGAAAATGTTTGACTACCACTGCTTTAAATAATAATGAAACAAATGTGGAAGCAAGCCCAAAAAAACGCAACCCGCAACTATTATAACGAATTTTGACCTGATGGTCAAGATTACATTTATCTGTGGGCGCTGGGGGGGTGTTCCCTCCTCCGCGTCATCAGTGCAGTGCCCATACCCTAGGTGGGGTTGGCGAAAGGGCCTTTCTGTGTGCATGTTCTCCCCGTGTCCCGTAGGGTAGGTACCCTCACAAAAAACATGCAGTAATCCTGTTCTCTATACTGCCTCCCCCTGGTCAGCCAGGGCGCCTGATGGAGTGGAAAGGAACTGGTGGGAATAATGTATTCTGTGAACATATAGGGGTTACAAAATTGTGGGATAAAAACTGTATGTTTAAAAAATATTACATTTATCCCCTGAGCAAGCAGGCTATTTATTAGCTCAATTGTAAAAATGTTAGCACTTCAAACCGGGTTCAAATCCGGTGTAGAAGAGGAAAGTTACAGTTACAGTAGTGCAGATTTAGTGCACATTTTAAACTGTCAATCGACCTTGCCCCAGGGCCCCCCACAACCCCGGTCAAGTCAAGGGCCCCTAGCTGTGCACTGGCCCAGGTCCAAAATCCGTCCATGAAATGACCCCCCCGTCCCCCACGTCATATCAAAATAGTCTTAGATTTGTTCCAGCGCCACGCCCCAAGATCAACTTGAATCCTAGCTGTCGACAGGGCTTCAGAAAAAGGTATGGATTTGCTTTCCACTTTGTAATTTGCATTTATAAATAACTTACTTTCCTCCTCGCCAAAATAAATATATAAATAAATGAAAAATCCAATGTGCCCGCCTGGAGCCACTGTTTATTTATTTAGGCAGTGGCACTTGCCAGTGAATTCGATCAGTGGCTGAAAATTGAAATAGTATCCCCTTTTTTTAACTGAGCTACCTTGGACTAAATTGGTTCCCCCTAATAATGTAACCCCTCCTTTCATGAGAAAACTGTCATCTGAATACAAATGTGTACAAACCCTTTAAGATGAGGGACTTGATCAGGCTTTTGCATCGATGTCGTCCTGTCCTGGGAGGGCCTTAAAAGAAAAAAAATAGAAAAATGCGTTAACCCATTTAGACCTGAGGCCGATACTGTCGGATGCAGTGGTGTAAAGTAACTAAGTACATTTACTCAAGTACTGTACTTAAGTTAAATTTGGAGGTACTTTTACTTTCCTGGAGTATTTCCAATTGTCTATACTTTTACTTCTACTCCACTACATCTCAAGAGGCAAATATTGTACTTTTACTCCACTACAATTATTTGAAAACTTTAGTTACTAGTTACTTTGCAGATATAAATGATTACATTATAAAACATACATTAACCACTTCAGCTCTATTTTATACATAGGCTATTTGAAAATAGCCGATCTGCAAGCTCACAACGCGTTAATATTTTTGTAATTTTAATTTTGGTACTTTAAGTACATTTTGATACCAATACGTTTGTACTTTTACTCAACAAAATTTTGAATTCCGGACTTTTACTTGTAACAGAGTACTTATTGATACTTTTAACTAAGTAAAACATTTGAGTACTTTTTCCACCACGATGGAAACCTTGCATGTCCAAAACTGTTACTTTTCAAGATTCAAATTCAAAAGCATCAAAAGTAGCAGATCCACTACTGCTACTTTTGATGCTTTTGGGTGACGCTGTGGTATGATCAAGTATAGGGGCGTTAATTTACGAAAAAAAACGCGAAAAGTTAGAATTTGGAGATAAAGAGATTTCTGCCCGAAAGTAACGATATATACTAGTTTATACATACTGTAGCAAAATCTAAAACGACACAGATGCTTTCTCGGATTGAATGGGTTAACCCATTAAGACCGGGAACGCATCTGTGATTTTTTTTAGATTTATTTGGCTATTCAAAAATAGCAGATCTACAAAAGCACATAGCGCGGCACCGAGTGCCGTGGAGCTTGTAGATCTGCAGATATCGTGAAATGTTGTGCATTTGTGTGAATATATATATATTCAAAGCGAACATTTGTAAAATATTTTGTTCCAGGGACCCCCAGAAGCAAAGATTTGAGTTACAAATGTTCACTTTAAAAAGTATATATATATATATGTGTGTGTGTGTGTGTGTGTGTGTGTGTGTGTGTGTGTGTGTGTGTGTGTGTGCAGGCCTTTAAGTGGCGCATGTGTTGCACTGTCTTGTGTTTGTGTTGAATTAGTGTAACTGGTTGCATCTTTGTGTTGCAATCAGCTGCAGCTGTTGAGGTCGTGCTAATCCGGACACAAACAAACACACAGAGTAAATGTAGGAGTGGTTGGCACCACTAAAAAAAATAGCAGATCTACAAGCTCATAGCGCGGCACTCGGTGCCGCGCTATGAGCTTGTAGATCTGCTATTTTTTTAATAGCCAAAGAATCTAAAAATGACACAGATGCTTTTCCCGGATCGAACGGGTTAATAGACATGTAAAGCGCGGATGATGGAGTTGCGGCTGCAGTAACATAGACATCGTAGGTAATGATACACATCATTCCCCCCCCCCACGGGCGCCAGTTGTGTATACGCTCTACACTACAGTATATAGCGGCAGCTTTTTTTGCCTGAGAGCTAATGAGTAATGCGGCGGACGGCGCTGCCATTAATCATGATTTGGTTAAGGGCTGTAACGGCGGTCGGGAATAAAAGAGGGAATGAGTTCACGGAGGCATCGTCGTTAATGGATTGAGATGAATTCATTCACGGAAGAAAGTTATGCAATCATCATATGCCGGGAATGGGTTTTTTATAAGATTGACCACCTGGGGTGCATGCATGGGACGGGAGTGGTGTACGAGACCATTTAGTACGTGCATGCATAATGTATGCCATTTGTTCATATAATGCAGTGGTTTGCAACGTTTTTTTGGGGGGCTTTTTTAATTAAACTAACATTGTTTTTTTTTTTTAAAGAAAGAAATAAATCCCACGATATACATGTCACATAAATGGGGTTTTAAACAACTTCTCTGCAGACAATTAAACACTATAATATTTGTTCGCACATGTGTGAGCCCCAGACAGTCACACCTAGGAGGACATATAGGTACCGGAAATGTATGTATTTTACAGTGAATAAATACCGTCCCCGACTAACTTCTTGTTACGTCCCAAAATATCGTTGGGTGCTAGGACCCTACAAACATAACGTTTTTGAGCGGTACTTCCGTGTAGACGAACACTGTAATGATAGCGGGGCGTTGACAAAAACACTAATAAAATTAATGCTACACAGCATGACTTTATAAAGGATGAACTACAGCCCGTTATGGCTCAGTGCTGAATGCATGCATGCCTCATTCAGAGGTAACTTCGGATGGCCCTGGAAGGCCTACAAATTATACATTAAAGGGATAGTTCACCCCCAAAATGACTTTTTTTCTATCGATTATTCACCCCATGGAGACTTGAATTCATGGATTTGTTTTTGTCGCATTCCTAAGACAATCATTTGACAAAAACAAAAAACAGAATCCATGAATTCAAGTCTCCATGGGGTGACTAATCGATAGAAAAACAATATTTCTTTTGGGTGAACTATCTCTTTAAAACGAGTGTCGTCTGTCTGTGTCATTGAAGGTATGTTCAAGTGCACCTAGTATACTCCTACTCAGGAATGCAGGGGGGTATGGCGAGCGAGAGCAACTTCACATCCTTCTCTATCTCTCCACTCCCCCTAATCTCCCTGATCATTGATTGGATTGATTTGTCAAGTATTGATCCTCTTCCGGGCTGGCCTTATCGGAGGCGAACTTCAAGTACGTCTGCTCTGCGAGATGAGGGCAAGATTATTAGAGAGTCTTCAGGGGGGGGAGGGGGGAGGGGGGAGAGTCGTCGACTTTGACAGAATCTCAATTTCCACCGGGGGGGGGGGGGGGGGGGGGGGGCCTCCTCCTCAGGTGGAAGTGTTGACAAAGTTTGCTTGCCGGTAGAATTCATCACGTCTTCCCGACGTTTGTGTTGAAATTCTCATTAGCCCGGGATCATTTTGAATGTGTGAGTGGCATCCCAGATGTGCGGTTTAATCAGCGCAGGTTGCAGCCAAAAAAAGCGTCGCTGGTTCACGCAGGGTGTTGTGATTTTTTGGGCCGACAGACAGCAGGCACGCTGTCGCGTGTCTGTTGGAAAGCGTCTCACCGGTGTTTGGTTCCCGTCAGCATGGTGGATAAATTAAGTAACTCAACAACTCACAGTACTTATGAGTCAAAAGTATAGATACTCCTGGTCAAATATTGCTCGACTACTAACAGTACAAGTGAAAGTTGCTCATTGGTGCTTGAGTTTAAAGGGCAAGACCACTTTGGTAGAGGTTTGGGTTGTGTAGTTACCTTGCCATGATGTAACTCGAAAGGTGGGCAAGAAATAAAAAATAATTTCTCCATTGATTAGAAATTGATAATTCAAAATATGCTCCTCATTGACTTACATTATACGGTAAAACAGCTCTCAAAGTCACTCTTTTAGCACATAAACGAACGCAAACAAAGTTGATTCAGACAATATAGAACATCACCAAACCTAGTACTGTTTTTTTTATTTATAAAAATGTCAACTTCCTGTTGATTTTGCCATTTTTAATAAGTAGAAAACCTGGACTGGATCCACGGATCCGGATCCAGATCTTCAAATAGTAAAATCAACAGGAAGTTGACATTTTTATTTAAAAAAAAAAACAGTACTGGGTTTGGTGATGCTCTATATTGTCTGAATCAGCTACGTTTGGGTTCATTTATGTGATAAAAGAGTGACTTTGAGAGCTGTTTTACCGTACAATGTAAGTCAATGAGGAGCATATTTTGAATTATCAATTTCTAATCAATGGAGCAATTATTTTTGATTTCTTGCCCACCTTTGGAGTTACAGCATGGCAAGGTAACTACACAACCCAAACCTCTACCAAAGTGGTCTTACCCTTTAAGTGCTGGCTGGAGTCCTTACTTTAAAAAAGATACCCCGACACCATCCATTAAAGGATGCGTAACACTGGTTTCTTTCCAAATTGGCCTGCGTTTCGAGCTTGTAGATCTGCTACTTTTGATACTTTTGTGTGACACTGTAGCAGTGGTGGAAAGTAACTAAGTACATTTACTCAAGTACTGTACTTAAGTACAATTTTGAGTTATTTGTACTTTACGTGAGTATTTCCAATTTCCAATACTTTTACTTCTACTCCACTACATCTCAGAGGCAAATGTTGTACTTTTACTCCACTACATTTATTTGAAAACTTTACTTACTAGTTACTTTGCAGATATACATTTTTATATTATAAAACATACACTAACCACTTTAGCCTTATTTTATATATAGGCTATTTGAAAATAGCCGATCTACAAGCTCACAACGCGTCGCATCGCGACGCGTTGTGAGCTTGTAGATCGGCTATTTTCAAATATTGTAGTACTTTTACTTTTGGTACTTTAAGTACATTTTGATGCCAATACTTTTGCACTTTTACTCAAGCACCTTTTTAATTCCAGACTTTTACTTGCAACGGAGTACTTCTACATGGCAGTATTGGTACTTTTACTTAAGTAAAGCAATTGATTACTTTTTCCAGTACTGCACTGTAGTACAGTATGTAAGATGAACTAAGGCATTCATTTACGAAAAAACACAAAAATATAGAATGGAGATAAGAGGTTTCTGACCAACAGCAACGATATATAATACTGTATTGAAACGTAGACATCCTCCCAACCCACCAAAATGTAAGATTTTCCAGAAAGGAAAAAAAACATAATAATTGTGAAAATAGATGACAGTCTAATCAGCGCAGACAGCAGCCAAAGCCTTTCGTGGTTTCCTGCAGGGTGTGTGATTTGGGCGGTCAGCGGACAGGCACACCGCCGTGTGGGGCTGCTGGAAAGCCAGCGTCTGGTGTTTGGTTCCCGTAGGAGGTTGTGCCATTTGGCCAGGCAGATGCCATGTTGCCACTGGATGTTGTTGCTTTTCTTCCCGTTTCGTCATTACTCACCTTCGTCCACGCGTGTTTCACCCCGAGGAAGACTTTGGTTTCCTGTACCTTTTAGATACATTTTTGCATTGTGGCTAAGAGTTGTGCAGCCTCCTCCATGTCAGTGGTGTAAAGTAACTAAGTACATTTACTCAAGTAAGTACAATTTTTAGGTATTTTTTTACTTTAGTGGAGTATTGCCAATTTTCAATACTTTTACTTCTACTCCACTACATCTCTGAGGAAAATATTGTACTTTTACTCCACGACAATTATTTGACAACTTTAGTTCTACTAGTTACTTTGCAGACAAACATTATTATATTATAAAACATATAATAAAGGGGAAGACCACTCATTTTCAACATTGAACTATGTCTTTAATACACCTTAGAGCTGTTGTGTGGAAATAAGAAAAAAGTCCCCCCTTCTGTGTTGCCTAAAAAAATTGATAATTGATTGAGGTCATGTGATCAGTGACATCCGCAGGGTGTACTTTTGGCTCCGCCCCCTCAGCCAAACAGCTCTAAGGTGTATTAAAGACATAGTTCAATGTTGAAAAAGAGTGGTATTTCCCTTTAACCACTTTAGCCTTATTTCATACTGTTGACTGTTGATTATCAGTCATGTTAACCACTTTCAACCTGGCATTCTGGGCATGTCAGACTCGTTATAGGCGAACCATTTCCAAAAATACCAGAAAATAAGTGGCTAATGTACACCACCTACGCACCTGCCACTACCGTGACTACTGTGGTGTCCTACACCATCAACCCCACAACACTCCCATGTGTCTGTCTTGTGCCAGCCAGTGGTGCCAATCTGCCTGTCATTCCTCAGTGCCCTTAGTGAGATTGCCCTTGCGCCCGCCTTGGTCCGCGGCCACTCTGTCACTCCAGGCTGACAGCGGGCGGGGTTCAGCCAGCTAACGGGCTCCTGGCTCCCACTCACCTGGTCCGAGGCCAGGGCGGCTGCACTGAAGGCTTACAAATGTTGTAATTAGGATGACTAATTCCTTAGCTTCGCGAATTAGGGGCCGCTGTCAGCTGTGTGCTCGGGCACACGCACGCACACGCCTGCACACACGCACGCACGCTTGGAACAGTCAGAAGCATAGGGACTCATGTTAAAGGGTTTCTGTTGTATGTTTTCACCTTGGCTCTTAAAAAAACAAATTAAACAAACGAGAAAATCACACACCCAAGTGTGAAGTAAGCGGTGCCTTTGATGAGCTTTGCTTGCAGGTGTGCACTGTGCAGTGTCGGCCAGCGGGTTTTAATCAGTTGCTAATCAGTTGCAGGTGTTCTTGCTACAGACAGCCAGACACAAACACACAAAGAGAGGCATAAAAGCGGCTAGCACCACTCACAAAATAACAAACAAACAAAAAACAAGGTCATGCAGACTCAAAAAAATCTGTTTTGTTTGTACAAGATTGAGTTCAACAGGCTGGTACATGAATAGATCACTTTTTAATAAACTCTTGTTGTGAAACTCAACATTCTACGGGCGTATGGCATCCCCAAGAAGGCGGTTGCAGGCAGGGGCGTAGCACCAAATTCTGGGCCCTGGGGACAAAGATTCACTGTGGGCCCCCCTATGATTTTTTTTTTTTTTTGGGGGGGGGCCCTATTAACTCAGTCCCACTTACACCCCCCCTGTGACGCCCCTGGTTGCAGGCGAGAGCGGTATAAGCTATAGTCAGACTCCGGCCAAGGTCCTGTCTCCTCATGGCGAGACTAATGAGTGTGAGATACCGGTTGGTGTCCTACAAGAGGAGATACCCTGGCTCTATTCCCGCTGGACCGTGCCCCGAGAATCATAATCGTGTAGCCTCCCATTTCGGTGCCGTGGAATTAGTCAGACGGTGAGACAGACCAGTGTTCCGTATAGTACCATTGGTCCGACGGCATGCATTATAAGTAAGCCTAAACCTTAAAGGGATATTTCACTTTCAAAAAAACTTTTGGTCATTTTATCGTCAACTCAGGCCTTTGTGAGCCCCCTAGACAGTTTATAAGTTGCTTTTTTCATTTTATCAGACACGCCCCGTTCCTATACAAACCCATTGTAACTTCAAACTCCATTTTAACCATGTTAGATTCATCAAAAACACCCGTCCTTGGTTCTGGTGACTCACCCTGCCCTCCTAATGTGTGAGGGGGCCGTGTTTTTCCAATATACAGTTATTTTATTTTATTTTTTAATTGTATTTAATTCTTTTCATTTTCCAAGAAAAATATTAAAAATAAATGAAAAAAATAATAGAAAAAACACGGCCCCCTCGCGTATTAGGGGGGCGGTATGAGTCACCAGAACCAAGGACGGGTGTTTTTGATTAATCTAACATGGTTAAAATGGAGTTTGAAGTTACAATGGGTTTGTATAGGAAGGGGGCGTGTCTGATAAAATGAATATCAAATATCTAAATACTGAATAAAGCAACTTAAAAACTGTCTGGGGGGCTCACAAAGGCCTGAGTAGATGATAAAATTACCAAAAGTTTTTTTGAAAGTGAAATATCCCTTTAACCTCACAAAAAAACAATATGCCTAACCTTAACCCTTACCTTAACCCCACAAAAACAATGCCTGAACCTAACCTTAACCCTTACCTTAACCCTTACACCTAACCTCACACTAATCTAACATTTGTCAGACTATTGAGACGTCAGAATACTGGTCAGCATCCATTTCGGGTTGGTCCTGAAGAAGAGTCGGCAAGTACACTACATTCTGATCAAAGACATGGACTTGGCAGAGACGACATCAGCCTAGTCCAGTTTCCAACCTGGGGGCCAGTGTTTGGAGGTAATCCCACATTTTAAACATGTTTTCGAAAAATCTTAACCACATGAACCCCAGCAATCTGTATTGTGGGGAAAGCTTTCGCTGAAAATAGCTGATCGACAAGTGTTGTAAGCTTGTTGATCAGCTATTTTCAACGAAAGCTTTCTCCACAATAACAGAAAACAGAAAAGACACTAGTATTGAGCCCTGAGGGACGCCGGTTACCCATATGGGGTTCAGGTGGTTAACTTGCATTTTTGGGTAATATTGTAATTTTTCAAGATTTTTCAAAAATGCGAGCGTGCATGTGTGCGTGTGTGTGCGTGTTCGCGTGTGTGTGCATGGGGTGTCTCAGGTTGTGTAGGATGTAAGAAGGTGGGGCTCCAAAGACAACAATGGCAGAGAAAGCAGAGAAAGGAAGGGAACTACTACTGGCGGTGGAAACAGAGTGAGGAAGATCAGCCTTAAGCACAATGCCAACAACACTAAAGTGATGCCACTCAATATGGAGTACAAAACCATTTCAAACACCCGGATTGCCTCGACGGAACAGCATGGTTCTGAAGGCCTGGTGTACAGTACTTGAATTAAATCTACTTCGTTACGTTACAACTCTGGCCAGTGGTGGAAGAAGTACTCAAATGTTGTACTTAAGTAAAAGTATCAATACCACACAATGTAGAAATACTCTGCTACAAATAAAAGTCTGGTATTAAACATTTACTTGGGTAAAAGTACAAAAGTATTCACATTAAGCTATACTTAAAGGTAGGGTAAGTGATATTTTTTGGTTAAAACAAAGAGTATTTTGTTAAAAGGTTAAAATACTATATTCTGATAGTAATCATTGCTATAGAGTGTTTTTTCAGTAACATATGTCTCCCTGAGTCTCCAGCTCTTTAATAGACAGAACATACATTTTTCGGTAGGTGTCAAAATCTCAGCCAATCAGGAGAAAGTACCAATTTTTAAGCTTAATTTGTATAGTGTTCCAGTTCCAATTTTGTCTGCTCATTTCTTAGTGTCATCACTTCCAATTTCACTTGTTTAATCTGTATCCTGATTGAGTTCTCTGTCCTGGTTGGATAAAATTGGAAATGAAACTGAAACTGAAACGAAAATGCATTTTCTGTTTTATAAAGAGGTGGAGAGACAAGGAGACTCCTAATACTGAACAAACACTCTATAGCAATGAGTACTATCAGAATATAATCACTTACCCTACCTTTAAGTAATGAATTCATTATGCAGAATGTCACATTTCACAAGTTTTCAAATGTATATAGACTTTTTGAAAATAGCAGATCTATAAAATCACAACGCATGTTGTGAGCTTGTAGATCTGCTATTTTCAAAGAGTATACATAGGGCTGAAGTGGTTAATGTATGTCTTGTAATAATAATTACTTCCACTTTCCCAACTTAATCATGACCAGAGCTTCCGTGCTCCAGACTGTATGACCGGAAGCATTTGAAAATTGTGTCTGGCAACAGTCTGGCCACGCGAGACTACTAGTAAAGTAAATAAATCCTCAAAAAGTGCACCTTAGTACAGTACTTGAGTTAATGCACCTCGTTACTTTACACCACTGCCTCTGGCGGTGGAAGAAAAGTGTGACTGACGGGTTGAGAGTTTTGAGTTTAAGCTGTTTTCTTAGAGAGTATTTTTTCTTTCAGGTGCATTGTCGGTTTTGTCGTTTGATTTGTTTACAGAGAAATCCAGGCATCAGTAACTGGCGAGCCCAGAAAGTAAATATGGTAGTAAGTAGTCGACATATTTTTTTTTTTTTTTTTTAAGTCACAGCGTGGCAGAGTAGAGGGATTGGAAAGAAACTTCAGCAAGGCGTGTTAGGGGGGGGGGGGGGGGCTCTGTAAGAGGAGAGTGAGCGATTTCAATATACCTCACTAAACCAATTGACTACTGCTGCAATATTCTCTATTCAGAGAATGGCAAACACTGCAGGAGTGAGTGAGTGAGTGTGTGTGTGCGGCTGAGACTGTGCGTGTGCGTGTGCGTGTGCGTGTGCTGCATGTGTGTGCGTGTGCGTGTGCGGGTGTGCGTGTGCGTGTGTGCGCGCGTGCACTGTACTTAAGTATCATTTTGACTTTACTGGAGTATTTCCAAATTTCAGTACTTTTACTTCTACTCCACTACATCTCAGAGGCAAATATTGTACTTTTACTCCACTACAATTATTTGAAAATGTTAATTACTCGTTACTTTGTATATTTAGATTATTATTACAAAACATACATTAACCACTTCAGCCCTATGTATACTTGCTATGCTATTTGAAAATAGCCGATCTACAAGCTCACAACGCGTCACTTTGCGATGCGTTGTGAGCTTGCAGATCTGCTATTTTCAAAGCATTTTCATACATTTGGAAACTTGTGAAATGGGACATTCTGCGAAATGAGTGATTTTGCTTTCAGCAATATTTGTGTGTGTGTGGGTGCGTGCGTGCGTGCGTGTGTGCGTGCGTGCGTGCGTGCGTGCGTGCGTGTTTTCAGGCGCACACACAGATTTTCAGGGCCGTCTTCCCAAAGCACCTTGTGGCTGTGTTATATCTGGTTAAGTAAGGACTTATCGGCGTCTATGATGCCAAGCGTCGCCCTTAGAATTCATCTCAATATCCTTTTGTACGGTTCATCACCTAATTACCACTGACAAAGAGCAGCTGCAAGGTACATGGTATTAGGAGAGGTAATGAGCCAGTGGTAATGAGAAAGACTGTGTGATATATATTATACGGTGTCGGTGTGTATATATATATTATGTCTTCGCTGTCGGACAGAAACCTGGTGCAGATTCTGCAAATGTCCTCTAAATCTTAACAGCTTTTTGAAAAAAACGTACGTTGCTATATCAGTGGTTCTCAAACTTTTTTCATGTCAAGGACCTCCCAAAATGATACGTATTTGGCCGAGGAAACCCATCTCAAAATAATTTGTTCCAGGGACCCCCGGAAGCAAAGATTTTAGTTACAAATGTTCGCTTGAAAAGAATATATATTCAAAGATTTGCACACACATTTTCAAGATTTTTCCAAAAATAGCAGATCTACAAGCTCATAGCGCTGCACAAGTGCCGCGCTATGAGCTTGTAGATCTGCCATTTTTTAATAGCCAAAGAAATAAAAAACGACACAGATGCGTCCCCGGTTTTTAATGGATTAACGCCATACTTGATCCTACTACAGTGTCACACAAAAGTATCCAAAGTAGCAGATCTACAAGCTCAAAACGCGGCGCGTTGCGAGGTTGTAGATCTGCTACTTTTGCTGCTTTTGAATCCTGAAAATTAACAGTCATGGGCATACTGTATGAGGTACAGTATATAATATAGTATATTTATATATATATATATATATATATATATATATATATATATATATATATATATATATATATATATATATAGTGATACATATGGGCAGGGAGGCTTGGTTTTTGATTCAGCACATAAGCATAATATTCAACATATGGTATGTTTGATATATTGTGTTAGTCTCAGCAGTTATACATCCCATTTGTCATAATCCTGATGGAGCAATTGTCTCTTTCTTAACACCGCAGCATTTCACAGGCAATGCTTTCATGACTTTAAGAGGTACTTTTAATTAGGTTCTGGAAGCTTGGTGGTGATGATGCGAGGAGGGCGCGGGATCGGCTGACACCATGTACTGTACTGTATAGGTCAGTGTTTCTCAAACTTTTTCATGTCAAGGACCCCCAAATTGATATACATTTTGACCGCGTACACCCATCTGCAAATGCTTTGTGCCAGGGACCCCCCAGATTTTTTTTAATCTAAAATAGCAGATTCACAAGCTTGCAGCTCGGCACGAAATGGCATGCTGTGAGCTTGTATATCTGCAATATTTTAATAGCCAACATATAAATGGATAAAGGGTTTAAAAAATATTTTGATGCTGTATTAACTCGCCATTTCTTCCGTAAAATAATACCGCTATTGTATTGTTTTCATTACCATTACCCCTCGCACTCGTACTGTAGATCAAAATCAATTATCGCACTCTCTAATGACGTCAGTGACGTTTTTGACAGTTAGATATGCGACCTGGGTGGTTAGAGCAGGTTAGAGCGTTCAGACTGAGACGCCTCTTTAGAAACCACCTCTGAATGTGACTTTTTTTCTGTTCAGACTGCATAAAATACATCTTATTCCAATCTGGATGTGGCAAAAAAAAGTTTCCCTGACTGCCTCTCTTCTCATTCAGCTATGGCCGGCATGGCCACCTTTATGAGACATCGGATGTCCATGAGCTGATGTCTGCAGGAGTGACGAGTAATGACCCTCCACTCACCTCTCTCTCTCTCTCTCTCTGCTCCTATCCTTGACCTCGGTTCACACTGATATCTGTCCATGGCAACACAGACGAGGACCAAACCACTCCAATACACCCACACACCTAGTAAAAGTGTGTGTGTGTGTGTGTGTGTGTGTGTGTGTGTGTGTGTGTGTGTGTGTGTGTGTGTGTGTGTGTGTGTGTGTGTGTGTGTGTGCGTGTGCGTGTAAGTGTATGTGTGTGCTGTGTACAGGAGTGTGTGTCAGTACGTGCATGCAGCCGCGTGCATGTACACACATACAGTAACCACAGTTCAGAAACCTGCCCACCAATGACATCATCAATACGGATTCCAAGCTCATAGAAACTGCAGCCTTTCTGTTCCTGGAAAGTTAGAAAGCTGAACTAGAAGCCAATGTTCTTGCATCAATAAACAAAATAACAATAAATAATAATAATAATAATAATAATAGTCTTGTTTGAAATTACCAAACATTTCAACCGATGATGTCACTACAAGTGATCTACAAGCTCACAACGCCTCGCAGTGCGAGGCGTTGTGAGCTTGTAGATCGGCTATTTTTGGTTAAAGTTCTCCTCAGAAAAGGGATGCTAGGGTTCAAGTGGTTAAGGTAAAAAAAATCATCATATATCACAAATATTTGGCGGACCCCTTGTAATAACTCTGAGGACCCCCTAGGGGTCCCGGACCCCCTGTTGAAGACCCCTGCTATATACTGTATTCGGTGGGCTGACGTCCCCCATGCAAGGCTCTATACTAGGTCCGGTAGTATTTCCCTCTACACCAAATCTCTGCGTCTCACGCATTGCGAGCTCGTAGATAAGCTTTTTGCCCCCAGAATAGGAACGCTATAGAGGTTCATGTGGATGAAATATGTATACACACATGCAATGCAAAGAGGTCAGCGTTCCCTTTCAACCCCTGCATGGAAACGGCATCACGATGCAGACAGCGCTCTGAATGCCATATATGTATTCTGTAGATCTTCTGGTTTTGGCAGATATAAAGCCAACAGTTGCATGACAATGGTCTGGTTTTGCCAGTCACTCACGTCATTTGCTCTCAGTGGGAAAAAGGGAGCTCACAGTGACATGCACATGCACAGGACTAGAACCGCATGAATTATGGATCAGTCCCCCTCGGGGGCCAAACACCGGGGCCGAGCAGCCGTTATCACCCCCCTCCTCCCCCCACCCCCCGAGGCCCCCCTCTATGGAGGTGCCATCCAACACATACAGATTCACCTCAAACTCACACAAAGTGACAAGTGACAATGCTTCAGTTTATGAAGTCCAAGGTCACGGTCCCTGTTTTTGTCGTGAGGAACTGTCGGTGCATAAAGATGGCAACCGACCAACACATTCCTGGATTGATGCTAGTTCTTTTTTTCTCCCCCCCCAAGCTGTCTACACTAAGGGCAGAGTAGAGCCTGAAAGTTGCGTGCGTGTGACAAGAGGAACGTTTTGTCATTTTTATGCTCGCTCTCACTCAAGATGCAGCCACCTGTACTTTTTCCAATACTTTATACTTCTACTCCACTACATCTCAGAGGCAAATGCACTTTATTATTGTTTTACTCCTGTGCTTATAACCACTTAACCACTTAATACCCTATATACTGGAGTTGACCGGGGTTCCCCAGGGCTCTATACTAGGTCTACTCCTTTTTCCCTCAACACCAATTTTCTTTTTGCAGAATAGGGATGCTAGAGTTCATGTGTCACATTGATTGCCAAGATATTAAACATAGTTTTCTATCCCCGTGCCGGCGTATAATTACCTAAATCCGATGATATTTGAAACTCTGTGGAACCGACATTGTGTAAAAAAAAAAAAACACGAAAAAAGATTCCTGTGATTAGGCGGAAGGATCTGTGTATCCATGGGAACAACAAGTTTTCAACCGCGATCTGCCAATTTGGAGGTTTGGTCCGCTGAAAACGGGTGGTTTTCAATGAAAGAAAAATAAACTGAGTTACAGCCGCTTTTCTTTGGGGCGGGTGGAAGTGACGTTATTTGGAATGATGTCACATCCACATTTTTCTTCTCTGAGAGACGACCGATCATTCCAAAGCTGTGTTAGGTCGCCCCTTGTGGAATTTTCCCCCAAAAATTTAAGAATGCATATATTCGATCTAGGCAATCAAGCGATGGATTTGAAAGAACGCATATATTCGATCTTGGCAATCAATGTGTTAATACTAATCCAAGTTCATGGTATGGCACTGGTAAAATACATTTAGACAGGAGTCAAGATGTCCTTCTCTGTGTCAGTTTATTGTACAGATCAATCCGGGGAGTTCTCCAAAGAACATTGATAATACAGGAGTGTACAGTATATACTGTATGCTTTCCTCACACAACATTGGTCAGCTCAGCCGGTCACACAGGATGCTTTGTATTCATCTGGGGTCAACGTGTGGTATCAATTACAGGCCGACCTTTACCGACCCTATAGATCATTATGAACATTCTATGCAATTAACTGGACAATGAATATCCTAAACTAGACATGGTAGATCTTAAACATATAAAGTTTGCATACTAACAGGGGGTTGGGATTAGGGTCAGGGTTAGGGTTGAGGGAACATAGACACTCAACCGCCGCTGGTAACCTCCCTTCGTGCTCAGTGGACGCTGCATTTCAACGGGCATGAGGCTGAGTATAGTTAACGGAAGAACGAAGTCTCATTTTTGGATGAACTATTCTTTTAACTCCGCTCTGAATTGAACGTCTGTATATGAAGACTCTTACTCAGCAAACTGTTCCGTCGATAAAGGTCAAATGAACAATAATAACTAAGGATGTGGAAAGCGTATCAACATCAAAGTCTTACATCCAATCCTACTACCAGTTCGATAAGAGGAAGAGGTGAACCAGAGGTGGAAAGTAACTAAGTAATATTTACTCAAGGTACTGTACTTGTACAATTTTGAGATACTTTAATGTTACTAGAGTATTTGCAATGATCCATACTTCTACTTCTAGTCCACTATCTCTATCTATTATCTCAGGAACAAATATTGTACTTTTACTCAATTATTTGAGTACTAGTTACTTTGTAGATTTTGATTATTATTACAAAACATACTTCAACCACTTCAGCCCTATATACATTTCGGCAATTTGAAAATAGCCGATCTACAAGCTCACAATGCGTCATGATGCAACGCATTGTGAGCTTGTAGATCGGCTATTTTCTAAAGATTTTTATACATTTTACACGTTTGAAAACTTGTGAAATGGGATATTCTGCAAAATGAGTACCTTCTACTTTTGTACTTTAAGTACATTTTGATACCAATACTTTTGTACTTTTACTCAAGTAAATTTGAGTACTTTTTCCCAAAGGGAAAGAGGTTTCCCCAAAGGTTCTCGTTTCTCGTTCTATCGGTTGTGGGGATTCGTAGGACCGCACGCTGTCACCTCTATGCCCCAGAGACATTCAATTATAATTCCCCCTCGTACTGTGGTCTCTCTCCCACGGGATTCATGCTTATTTCCCACCATAGTCCCTTGTTGGAACACTTTAAAATCGCTCAGCTATATCGACAAATCATTGCTCCTCGGTTCAGCTAAAACTATTCTGTGATAAGCATGGCTGCTTTTGTCCAAAGGGGCATTTAAGGTTCCTCAGTTGTGGGGGAACCTTAGATGTACTTGTGTGTGGTACGTCACGCGTCGAACATAGCAGACCTACAAGCTCACAACGCGCCGCGGATGCGACGCGTTGTGAGCTTGTAGGTCTGCTTTTTCCAGTGGCGTAAAGTAACTAAATACATGTACTCAAGTACTGTACTTAAGTACAATTCTGAGGTATTTGTACTTTACTTGAGTATTTCCAATACGTTTATTTCTACTCCATTACATCTCAGAGGCAAATATTTTACTTTTACTCCACTACAATTATTTGAAAACTTTACTAGTTACTTTGAAGATTTTGATTATTAGTACAAAACATACATTAACCACTTCAGCCCGATATACATTTCGGCCATTTGAAAATAGGCTGCGATGCGACGCATTGTGAGCTTGTGGATCTGCTATTTTCAAAAGATAAGTTATACATTTGAAAACTTGTGAAATGGGACATTCTGCATAATGAGTACTTTCTACTTTTGGTACTCTAAGTACATTTTGATGCGATGGAGCACAAATTAGGCCTGTAAGTCAATGATTCCCAACCGCTGTGCCGACCGAGGAGAATGTGTCCCAGTATGCCTTGGGACACATTATTATTGCAATTGATTGACTGATTGAATTCATTCAGTGATAAAAAAAAAAGAATAGGGCACATCAGCACTTCCCAATAAGGACAACAACAACACAATATCACAGAGGATAAAAAAAACACAATAAAGCCTATAAGGCCCTAAGCCCATAGGAGGAGTATGTGCAGCTATGAAGATCACCCTCCCCCCAAAACAGTGCTAATTGTGTTGGTATACAGACGCCTGGCCAAGCTGGATACTTTTACTAATTATTTGAAAACTTTAGTTACTAGTTACTTTGCAGATATACATTATTACATCATAAAACATTAACCGCTTCAGCCCTATTTTATACCTAGGATATTTGAAAATAGACGATCTACAAGCTCACAACGCGTCGCATCGCGACGCGTTGTGAGCTTGTAGATCGGCTATTTTCAAACATTTTAGTACTTGTACTTTTGGTACTTTGAGTATTCTGATGCCAATACTTTTGTACTTTTACTCAAGTAACATTTTGAACACAGGCCTTTGACTTGTAACAGAGTATTTTTATATTGTGGTATTGCTACTTTTACTTAAGTAAAATATCTGAGTACTTCTTCCACCACTGATAAGGCCCTGAGCCCATAAGAGTAGTACCCCCCAAAATAATGCTAATTGTGTTGGCATACAGACGCCTGGCCAAGCTGGATGCACCATGGTGGATTCAAAGCCCCTAGACTATATTTTACCCTTGCATTGCATCACTTCGCTTGAGAGTATGACATCAATGTCATACTCATGAGACCCGGGTACTTAGGAAGGGGAAAGGTATTACTAGGGATAGAACGGATGCACCATATGCAGTAAATACAGTCTTTTACCATCAGGACGACAGTACACACACCCATTTTGCTGGCTAGGGCATTTTGTCCCCACAAGTATAGGACTTCTGAACAAACAGGCCCTATCTCAGTTCTGTGAAAAAATGGTGTAATATGATATGTGATGCCTCTTGACTGGTAGCCTATTCTATTTTCCTCTCTGTAAGAGAGGAGTTGTGTTAGCCTGGTTCCAGACGAATCTGCCATTGCAAAAAAAAAAAGAATTGCCCTTCTACGCGTTGATATTAGTCTGGCCATGCCAGGCTAGAGTTGTGCAGTATTGTCAATGTATTGTGTGATCTGTCTATGTATTGTGTATTTATGTGTTGTGATGGCTGCTTGGTGCAAAGTGAATTTCCGCAGGGACAAATAAAGCATCCATCTATCTATCTATCTATCTACCCCCAACCTTGATAAAACCTACGTTTTATCTAATTGATTTCAAGATTTTACTTGTATGTATTAATTTATTTACATAAAATAGGTCAAAACATGGGTATGGTCTGTGCTCTAGGACGCTCTAGAATGTGGATTGGCATTTGAGCCCCAAACAATCTGGCATGGGTCTGTGTGCCTCTGCTCCGGTGGAATGGAAGGAGTTCGGGCGCTTTGTTTGTTGTGAAGTGGAAGGAAATGATAAATTAGGACGGCGGGAAGAGGCAGGGGGAAGCTTTTTGAGGCGTAGCGGCAGGATTAATTCCCTTATTAGTCTCTCTCTGCGGCGGTGCTGCTACACCGCAGTGGTCTAATACCATCTTTTTTTGTATGGATTTGACTCAATTTAGATTACGCCCCTCTTCACTCTCACTGTGTCACACACGCAAACACGCAAACACACGCACGCACACACACACACACACACACACACTCTCTTTTCCCTCCACGGTGAAGGAATTGCGCTGTCTTCCTCCATTTGTCCTGCCTCGCCGTGTTTGTGGCGAGGCGTGTTCGCCCGGTGTCGGTGTGCGTCAGTGATGGAGCGGGACAGTAGGTGAATACATTGGAGATTTGTGAGGTATACGACCGCCTTTAGGAGAGCAGCTCAGCCCCCCTTCCAGACAACAAATGCGTGCAAGCGTGCACGCACGCACGCACGCACGCACGCACAAACATTACTGTACTTCTGCGGACATCAACAGTTTAGAATGGTGATTTAACCACTTGAACCCCATTATAGTTGAGTGGAGTCACTCAGGGCTCTATGCTATAGCGTCTTTTCTGTTTTCTGTTATTGTGGGGAAAGCACAAGATCGATAAGCTCGCAGCGTTGTGAGCTTGTCAATCTGCTTTTTTCAGCGAAAGCATTCCCCACAATGCGAACACAGGGGTTTAAGTGGTTAAGAATGAGGTTTGTATTATTTTTTTTTGTGGCCATTTTACATATCTACAAACTTATAACAAATTGTGAGCTTGTGGATCGGCTACGCAATGAAGTATACAGTAGATCAGGCCCGACCCCTCCTACCCTAACCCCTAAACCTGACCTCTAAATCTCCTAATCCTAAAACTAACCCCTAAACCTGAATATATTCCTAGTTGTAAGACTCGTCTCCAACACCACAAATGTATTTTAAAGAGATAATTCACCCCCCAAAAAAAAAAACGTATTAGTCTGATTAGTCACCCCATGGACACATGAATTCATGGATATTGTTTTGTTTTTGTCTCATTCCTAAGCCAATAATTTGATGACCAGTACCGGTAGGCAGGGGTTCCGGTAGGAGACACAAAGGAGACTCTTTGTGTCTCCTACCGGTACCCCTGCTGGTCATCAAATTATTGGCTTTTATGTGACAAAAACTAAAAAATATCCATGAATTCAAGTCTCCATGGAGTGACTAATCGATAGAAGAAAAGTCATTTTGGGGGTGAACTATCCCTTTAACCATAAAACAACTATCCTCAAAATGTCCACGTTACTCAAATTCTACTATAGCCTACTTGTGAGGACATTTGGAGCTCACAAGTATAATAATTCAAGCACACTCGCGCACGCACGCACGCACACGCACACACCCCGAGCAACAGAAAAAAAAAACAATATGGCATCCTGCTTGGCAGGGCCATTAAGGCAGAGTGAGAAGTTTCCCCCCTCAGAGTAACAGAGCAACTTTCACACAGAGGATATATAGTGATTTTCAAGGTGATTAAAAAGCCATTAGCAGAATGACTCTCTCAGGTAATTCACAAGGTAGTCATTCAAGACCCAGTTAGGAACCAGGAAGTGGGTCGCTTTGACGAAATGACTGTTATTAGATGAAGATATTATGCCGAATTGCTCAAGTGAGAACGCTCCCCCCTCCCCCTACCTCCTCTGCCATCTCTCTGAGCTAATGGCACTCATTTGGAAAGAGAGGGTTCATTTCTTTTTTGTCGTTCATTTATCTTTTTTTGGGCGTTTTCTCACCCATTTCAAGCAGGGCGTTATATTCCTCCTCCTCACTCATCTCTTTTTAGGGGTTGTGTCCACACAGATAGTGGTGGACAAAGTACTCAAGCCCCAGTACTTGAGTCAAGGCATAGATAACAAATGACTCAACTATTATAAGTGAAGGTTGCTCTGTCAAAATGGCTGTACTGGGGGCACTCAGGTGGCACAGTGGTGCAGACAGTGCCTGTCCTAAGTGGTTATAATTTATTTTTCCCTTCCAAGAAATGTAGTGGAGTCAAAAGTAAATTACGGTATTTGTATTTGCAATGTAGCAGAGTGAAAGTTAATGGAAAGTATCCAAAAATACAAATACTTAAAAATGCACTTACTTGAGTACTGTGCTTACAGTGCTTACAGTACTCTAGTATAGTGGTTCTCAACCGGGTGGGTCAGGACCCCCAGGGGGCCCACACATGATTTTGTGGGGGTCCCCAGATGACAGTAAAGTGACAATTTAAACGACTTTTTAATACCTAAAACAATACATGAAATTTAAAAAAAAACATTACTGTATCAAAAGTAATGAACAAACTTGGCCACATTGTCAACTAATATAAGAAAGAACATTCTGAAAATAACGCAATAGCATTTTCACAATTTATCTGTGGAACCAAGTCAAACTAAATTAATGCCTCAACTCAAATATGATTATTATTGGGGTCCCCAGTTCAAATATGATTATTTTGGGGGTCCCCAGTTCAAATATGAGTATTTTGGGGGTCCCCAGTTCAAATATGATTATGTTGGGGGTCCCCAGTTCAAATATGATTATTTTGGGGGGTCGCGTCCTGAAAAGGTTGAGAAACACTGCTAGTAAATGTACTGTCCACACTGTTTACAGACAGTTTTTTTCCCTTTCTTTTCTTTTGAGTGGTGGAGCACTTTGGATATCATGTCCAGATGAGTGGATTGTTTACACATGCACTGATATCTCTGCTCAACGTTTGCCACTTGTGTGCATGTTGCTCCAACCCTCTGTGTGGGAGACGATTCTCTCTAGGCAATGCTTTCTATTTCACTTTCAATGAATAAAAAAAAAACCCTATTAAACCTATTTACCTAATAATTCGTATTTGCCATTTTCATTGTGGAGGAAGACATATTTAACCACTTAAACCATAATTATATACTTCCTTGACCGGGGTGCCCCAGGGGTCCGATCGAGAAATTAGGCCATGAAGTTGCTCAATGTTGATTAAGTTCACATCTACGACAGCTAGTTTAAAACTTTGTTATCAGTACTTTATACAGAAAAGTCTGCAAAGGGGGATGGGAGGGGGGGGGGGTGGGATGACAGTTTTCCACTTAGTCGTCTTCCTCGATTTTGTTCGTTCGGTCGAGAAAAAGTGACATGAATGAGCAGTGCTCCTCCTCTCCAAAAAGTTGTACTATTTTCTACTTGAGGCGCCGGGGTTCTGCGCTGAAAAACACTGAGACCCCGAGAGAGAGAAGTGCATGGCAGAAAGGCTCTGACAAAGTTCAAAACACACTTTCTAGGGACACGTCCCCTTTAGCAACGCTCCGAGCTCGTTTGCCAGACAGCAGGCTGAGGCTTGAAATCTGAAAAATCACTCCAGAACTGTCAAATGTAACCTCTCAATGTATAGAGAGACATAGTGAAAACCACATAAAATTAAGGCTGGGGCAGCTTATGGTAGATAATAGGTTCCACGGGGGGTATAATATTCTCAGAAGCTTTCCCTGGCCTATACAATGTGATGCCTCTATCTCATCATCTGTCAGGCCACACAATAATAATAATAATAATAATAATAATAATACAAATAACAACCCTGTCCTCAGAAAGGCGAAAGTATTATGCGAGACCAGAAGTCATTATTTGCTTGTCATTCAGGGGGGTGCGCTTATTGAATTGCGCGCGGGGCGTGCTTTTTCTAATGTATATTTCCTCTCTACCGCTCCCGTTTCAAATTATAACCGTAATGTAAATCTAATTCGGTACACGGGGGCTTATTGGCTTGCATCTTTCATTCATTCCGGGCCCTGTTATTTTCTTTTGACGATTACTTCGCGGAATTCGATGTCACGTCTCGTCAGGAGCTTAATCTATGTAGCGATTATGGCAGTAAGGCGAGAGAAGGTCCGCCGAAGTCGGGAGGGGGAAGGGGGGTGGTGGTGGTGGGGGGGGGGGGGGTTTGGGGAGCTTGGGGGTCTCTGCAATCATCCAATCTCGACCCATTATGTCCACAGAAAGGTTAGAGTGAGTATAGAACAGAGGACCTAATTGGAGTATCTAGTTCAATTTCCCTGGTCCGTTTCTCTGCCTCATGTGTCTTGGCTCAGAATAGCTTTATGTTCCTTTCTTCTCCAGGCCCATCATGGTGTATAATAACTGTCCTCTTCTCTCTGACCTGCTGTATCCCACGGAGCGAGAGGTCCGTGTGGTTTTATCATGTGGTTTAATTGCTAAGACAAATGAAGCGCCGCAAGACGACCAGGAATTCTTAAGCTCGAGTTTCAAACAGAATTTTCAAACGGTCAGGGGCTGTCAAGAAGTTCTTTTTTTTTTATTTGATTTTTTTTTTCATCACCAGCTCCTTCAAGGTTTAATTGGTTGAATTCTCAGAACAAAGTCTCCTTTTTTGATATCTCTGTCAAGCCTCCGAGGCGGAACACTGTCTTATTTCCAACGCTGTGCTTTTGCATGGGTGGGTACGACAGAATAGAGTTATTAAAATTCACAAGGCGTGTCTCTTTGGTAAAGGGAGTTTCGGCCCTGATGTCCCTGTCAGTTGGTTCTTGTGAAACTGGGAGTTCAAAACCTCTTTCAACCTGGTTGGCGTCCCTAGCTTGGGCCATGTCATTTGCAGGCCAGAATGTTCAATGATAATAATATAAAGATAGCCCGTTTCTTGACGTGTTGTGATTGTGAACTTGTAGGTCGGCTATTTTGGCTCGACGCAGTTGTACGAAAAATAGGGCTATACGAACTCGGAACCCCACCTGTGTTACACTTCAATGCATTCCATTAAACTTTCGACCAAAGTTTGAATCCCAGTGTGGAGCAGTGGTGGTAAAATAACTCACATTTTTTACTTAAGTAAAAGTATCAATACTGCAATGTAGAAATACTATGTTATAAGAAAAAGTCTGCAATTCAAAATTTACTTGAGTAAAAGTACAAAAGTATTGGTATCAAAATGTACTTAAATTACCAAAAGTAGAAAGTACTCATTATGCAGAATGTCCCATTTCACAAGTTTTCAAATGGATGAAATGTATAAAAATCCTTTGAAAATAGCAGATCTACAGCTTGTAGATCGGCTATTTTCAAATGGCCGAAATGTATATAGGGCTGAAGTGGTATATGTTTTGTAATAATAATCAGAATCTACAAAGTAACTAGTAACAAAAGTTTTCAGATAATTGTAGTGGAGTAAAAGTACAATATTTGCCTCTGAGATGTAGTGGAGTAGAAGTAAAAGTACAGAAAATTGGAAATACTCCAGTAAAGTATAAGTACCTCAAAATTGTACTTAAGTACAGTACTTGGGTAATTGTACTTAGTTACTTTACACCACTGGTGGCTGGCTTGGGCGTGCCTCACAAGCCTCACAGGATATTGAGTGAACCAAAAACGAGCGCTCCTAAAAAACAACTGGTTTGGGATTCGCTTAACACGTGATTCTACACGCACAGTTGCAATGTTTGTACACAAATAATGTTTCTACATGGATAAATTATAGTGACTTTTCCCCCGTTGCCTGTTGTTGTGTTTTGAAATAGCAAGAGAAAGAGAGAAATAATGTTCTTCAGGTTTTGTTTTGCCTTAAATAATTAATCAAGTCAAGTCCCCTCTGTTAATTAAGATGCAATGCATATTCCAATGAGAACATTGCATTGACTTCCAGCACACTGCGTCTCACTAATTTCCATTGAATTCCAAAACTTTTTAAGTCATCAATCAGCACCTTAGCTTTAATTACACTGACAGTTTTGCGTTTGTCACCAGGTTGTTTAAGGTTGTCTTTATTTATGATCCAATTTCTTCTTTCTTTTCAAACTAAGTGATGATGTACTGACATGGCCTACAGAGTTGTTGAGTCTTGTAAAGACTAATTTCTAACTCCGAGATATAACTAATAGCACAATGTGATAAAAATGTCAAAGAAGAAAAGAAGGTAGCAGCATACAGCAGACACACGGAAAGTTGAAGGTCAAACAACAGGAAAAAGGAAAGTTTTTGAAAGACTGAAATACCAGACTGACAAGGTATTTAAGACCTTAAAACCAGCTTCTGTTCAAACAGGAGAGGCCGGGACGACAAAGCTCCTTATAAAGTTGCTAAATCCGACTGATAGAAAAGGTCATGTCGTCGCTTGAAACCTTGCATGTCCAAAATTGGATAACATATCCAATGTGAGAGTATGTGTGAAATATATCAATAAATCAACCAATAACTCATACCAAATGTCAACAATGTTTTAGAAACAGGGACAAACCACAACCACCAGTCTTTCCAAGCACCTTCACAGAAAAACAAGGGCAATGTCGCTAACAATAAGCAGACATGGCAACCAATCATGACGTGTTGCAGAGCCTTTTATACCAAACACGCCCCCTTTCCACAGCCACGCCTTCACCCACCGTATATATATGAACAGAAGTGCACGCCCACGATTCAGTCTAAACACGTCCCACAAATGGACAGGGTGTTTCTTAGAGAGTGTTACACACACACTCTCAAAAACCATGATCTACTAGCTTTCGCCAAGCGACACTTACGGTGCTGCAGCACTGGGCACCAACGTCGGGGGGCACCAAACGGCAGGGAAAAAGTGAAAGAAGACTGCTTTTCGGTAAAGAGCACCAACATATTGAAACAGCAACAGCTGAAGAAGCGGTAAAGCGCGCCGGCAGCACCCACTGGTGAAGCGAAAATATATTACACCCCCCCCCCCACCGAAACGGGTCGTACCAGCGGGCACTACGAAGGGTTAATCCGGCCATGCTCATAAACTGGAGGACACATTTATGTCACGGAAGGTGAGGACACAAATGCAAGAAGAATGAGGCCGAAACAGATCAACTCCAGGGTTTAAATAACAAAACAAAAGGTTCAACAAAGGTTCTCCGGTAAACACGATAGGTCAAACTTAACCAAGTACAAAACTAGAGTCAGAAGGCTGAATGCCCAAACCACACAAGCACTCACACAAACATTTGAATCATGAGCTGATACAGAACTGACCACACAGGGAGTTTATATAGACACAGGGACTAACAGGACAGGTGAATCAACTGACAGTTGATTGTCAGACAACTGACAACTGACAATCAACACAGGGATAGGCTAGACACAGGGATAGGCTAGACACAGGTTGACTAGGATTAACACAGGGTATTCAAAAAGAAGGTACGGTCATCTACGTCATGTTCGCTATCCAGCAATTCCAGCCGGTAAATTCATTGCACTGGGAGGCAAACTGCAGCTGTGGAATACATTGGAGTCAATGAAGGCCAGGTGGAAGAGCTTAGAACAAACACTCTAACAATCAGAACCATAACATTGTATGTCTGAGTTATATTAAATAAATATAAGACACTTACACAAAATACAAATACAAATACAAATAAAGAATGATCAAACTCTGATCTTTAGTCCCGCAACGCAAAGTTCTTTTAAATGTCTCCAAAGAGTAGTTTCCCAAAAGTAATCCAAAAGTAAATCCATATTGTGGATCTTCTATTTTCCGAGAATCCAATAATCTGCAAAGTCAGCAAATAAAAAGGCAATGCTTTGCATGAAAAAGGACAAAATATTATCCTCACCCAATCTTCAAGTCAGGAGGCCACATGGGTTCCTTTATCCAAAAGCTCTGACTGGCTTCAGATATAAACCCTCAGAAATGTTCCTCGACCAAACTGTTCCTCTCCTTCCAGATCCCAAAGTTCTCCGGCCCCACTACTCTGTGGTTTATCAATTCCTAATTTTTGTTTAGTATAGGTTTACAAGAGTCTCTCTCTCAAACACCACCAAACAAAACAAACACTATTTTTCAATACCTAAAATGGGACCCCCGGCCGCCTCACTTCCTGTACTTTTATAGCTGTTCCTGATACCTCACTTCCTGTGGAACTTTTGCTACATGTGCTGCTTTTTCCCCACAGCTCCCCCGATGAGTGAACCATGTCAACAGAAAATGAATCATAATGGCCATAATCACCTTACACAAGAAAATGTTTTTGTAATACTTAGTTGACCGCGGTCAACTAAGTATTCTAGTAATCTACTACAGTAAGTATAGAGAGTTTAAGTGGTTGAATCAATTGCATGAATTAACATGCCAACCCTGACAGCCCTGAATAGTATGGATTCGTCTGCCACTATCAGTTGAGTGGACGGATGTCCCCGGTGGGCGTTTACCCTCTGCTCAATGTGACATGTATCAGTCCCTTATCCCCCCTGTATACCTCTCTGTCTGCTGCCATCAAACACTGCCACACACAGCCCTTTAGGGGAAGCATAAAGACTCAATACGCAATAACATTAAATGCAAGGCAGCCACCTATAAGTCTCTCTCTCTCTGCTTATGCCTCTGTCTCCTTCTCTCTCTATATCCCTCTGTCTGTCTGTATTTCTCACACACACTTTCTCCCTCTGTCACTCTCTGTCTGTCTGTCTGTCTGTCTGTCTGTCTGTCTGTCTGTCTGTCTGTCTGTCTGTCTGTCTGTCTGTCTGTCTGTCTGTCTGTCTGTCTGTCTGTCTGTCTGTCTGTCTGTCTGTCTGTCTGTCTGACAGACAGACAGACAGACAGACAGACAGACAGACAGACAGACAGACAGACAGACAGACAGACAGACAGACAGACACACACACACACACACACACACACACACACACACACACACACACACACACACACACACACACACACTTTCTCTCTCTCCCAGCCTGTCTGTCTCCCAGCCTGTCTGTCTGTCTGTCTGTCTGTCTGAGTTAAACTACAACACATTATCCCTCTCTCCCCAGGACTATGGATGGGTACTCAACCCTTCCTCTCCAGGACTACGGGTGGGTACTCAACCCATCCTCTCTAGGACTACGGGTGGGTACTCAACCCTTCGAGTTTATTGGGAGACGCTGTTCACGTTGTAGTTGTGGGAACATGGAGGACAGGAGACAGACATGGGTAGAGGATGGGGATGGGGCGGGGGGGGTGGGGCGTTCTCAAAGAGCGAAAGCGACTCGTTTATAGGAGCTTGCGAGAGATAGAGACCAGAGCGATTCCCCGCAGACGCAGGGACCTTTATTAACGGCGCCTCCCCGGGGTTCCTCTGAGGGACGCGTGAGCCCAAGACAAGCCTCCTCGCTTTCATCTTCCAGTTAATGAGAAAAGGCCAGATAACCGCTGAGCGCCCAGCCCTGAGCCCCAGTGGTGGTAGTATTCTGATGTTTTACTTACGTAAGAGTAGCAATACCGCAATGTAGAGATAAGTAAAAGTCCTGTATTTAAAGAAAAACGGAATGGCATCACACTATACTTAGGGTACCAAAGTAAAAGTACTGAAATCTTTTTAGAAAATATCAGGTCTGCAAGCCGCAGATCGGCTATTTTCGAATATCTGAAGTATAAAATAGTGCTTTTGTATTAATCAAATGAAAGTCTGCAAAATAACATGTAACTATTGTTTTCAAATAATGGTGGTAGAGTAACAATCTCGATATGTAAAGGAGTAGTGGAGTAGAAGTATAAAGTATTGAAAAAAGGACGTTTTGAGCCTACCTCAAAATTATACTTGAGTAAAGTATTTGAGTAAATGTACTTAGTTATTTTCCAAGAGGCACAGCTGTAATCTCCTGACACAACGGTCCCTGGACCACTTCACTGATTCAATATGTGTTTAAAACAACATTACAAGACATGGCTTGGGTCTTCTGTCTTATAGGCGTTGATGCCTGCAGGGACGTAATCTCAAACTAGAGTTGTATCACTGCCTGGTATTGCGGGGCAATGGTTAGCTAATTGTTTGGAACGTTTGCATCAGACAAAAAGTGCTTACTTACTTACTTACTTTCTTACTGCATCAGACAAAGTAGGCCAGTCAATCCACTCAGAATGTGCTAATACAGTTTAATTGGCCAGCCCACGCCAACCATGATTCTTATAACTATAAATATATTGTTTTAAAAAAGTGTTCCGGAGGAGAAGGACTGCGGATAGTTTGGAAACCTACCTATACCAAGTGACATTGTCCCCATGGTGTGACAATTCTGATGGCAGTCCCCTGAGCAACATTTGTGCGGATAGGAGCAACGGTGTGCCTCACAAGTCCGGATGTTACTTGTGTTGACCCACCCTCTAGGCAATTTTAATATACAGAGCACACATGGGCAACATACGGCCCAGGGACCCGGACCTTTGACCATCTCAAGCCGGCCCGCCAAGTCCTCAATGAAAAACAAAATGACCCCCCCCCCCCAAACAAATCTACATTCTATAAGGCCGCCATGTTAATGGTTTAGAGACAAATTAATTTAACTCCAATTAACTCCAATTAATGATAATTAATATTTACCATTTGAGTACTATACCTGCATTCATCCATCCGTATGTACTCAAATGTTTTATGTTTATAATGTAACAGTGAAACAGTCAACCTTGAGTCCATATTTATAACATAAGATCCTGTTTAAATTAATAGGCTCATTAAAAAGTTGATACGGCATTGACATGGATTGTTTTATGTAGAGTCCAGAGTTCAGAGTGATACAGTACAGTTGTGTAAACCAAAAAAAACATTTTGTAACTGAAAATTCTTCAAAGCAAGGACCTTATTGTAAAGTAGTCTGGCATGTCTATACCAAATTCATGCAGTTTTAACATAATTCAGCACAATGTGTTTCAAGTTACAATTCGATTGTACAATGTGTGGCCCTTCACACACTTTATTGAAGTCAGTATGGCCCCCTGGAAATACATGCTGCCCACCCCTGATATAGAGAGAGGCCCTGAAGATAGCACAGAAATGTGTGTAGCTGCTGTCCATGGTTCTGAAGTAACTGTAGCTGCTGTCCATGGTTCTGAAGTAACTGTAGCTGCAGCTACTGTCCAGGGGGGACATGTGTGGCCCCTGTGTGGCTATTCTGATGGCAGACCCCTGAACAATGCTTGTGCCAAGTTTGGTGCGGATCGGAGCAACGGTGCGCCTCGGATGTTACGTTTGTGACATCCACGGCCTGCGCTCGACCCACCCTCTAGGCCATTTTAATATAGGATGCAAGAACAATGGCTTCTACTTCAGCATGCTAACTTGCTGAAAGCCAGTAGTTTATTTTAGCTTGGAATCACCATCGATGATGCCACTGGTAGGCAGGTTGCTGAACTGCCCATAGCCCACCAATGAGATGCACAGTAAGAGTACCTCTACTATAACTCAGTGGTTCTCAACCTTTTCAGGCCGCGACCCCCCAAAATAATCTTTCTTGAACTGGGGACCCCCCAAAATAATATTTTTTTAACTGGGGACCCCCCAAAATAATCATATTTGAACTGGTGACCCCCCACCTTGACAAGCGCTTGGAATTTTAGGAGTTGAGGCATTACATTTAGTTTGACTCGTTTCCACAGATAAATATTGTGAAAATAGCCGATCTACAAGCTCACAACGATCATCTATTTTCAAAATTGTTGCATCTTTCTTATATGATTTGCCAATTTGGCCAATGTTTGACCAGTTTTTATAGTATAGTTTGTTGATTACTTTTGATGCAGTAATGGTCTTTTTCCATTTCATTTGTTCTCTTTTCCTTTTCTTTTTTTTAGGTATTAAAAATGTCTTAAGAGTCCTTAATTTGTCACTTTACTGTCATCTGGGGACCCCAAAAAATCATGTGGGGACCCCCCTGGGGGTCCTGACCCACAGGTTGAGAACCACTGGCATAACTAACTAACTATAACAACAGCATTATTGTGGATGCTCACATACATATCGTTACAGTTATCGTGCTCGGTGTGGACGGCCCTTACAGGGGTATAATTTACATTAAAGCAATTCTGGGGTCATTTTAACGTGCACTCTGCCTTCTGTGTGCACCCCAGACCGCTTTTAAAGTTGCTTGATTAAATATTTAGATATTCATAATAATTTGATCATAGACACGCTTATGATGGATTATGTATGCCCCTGCCTCAAGGACCAATACATGTACTGTTTAAATAAATTATTACAGTGGCCCAATGGCATTATATCCAGGTAAAAATCATGTTTTCACCTGTAGTGTCCTTGTACTCTCACTTTGGAGGCATACATAATATAAATGAAGCTTGATTTCTACATAGGTTTGCGGAGGTGTCGCACAACAAAAATATTCGATTCACAAGCTCACAACACGTCGCAGCGCTATACGTGTTGTGAGCTTGTAGATCGTCTATTTTTGGTGCGCGACACGACGACCAATCGAGTATAACTGAGTGAGTGTGAGCGCGTGACTTCGGTGCAACCTTCCCACAGTACTGTGGGTTTCATCAGGTTTAGTGGAGGCGACAGGTTTATTACAGAACCCATACATTTCACCACCAGGACATTCCTCTCTGGGATCTTTTTATTGCAGTGCCATTCAGTGCTCCACCACGGCACACAGCTCTGCTGAGGCCGCTGGAATTCAAAACCCACGGAAAAAAATGCCAAACAAAGTGCTTTGCAAATTCCCCCCCAAGCCCGTCTCCCCTTTAACTTCCAAATCTGTTCTTCATATGGCTGTCTAAATTTCTATAAAGATATGTAGAAAGGTTGTATAAGGACGACTTCACCCATTTTCAACCTATCTTCATATAATTGGTCCTCAATAATGCTCATGATAATATGGTACAACTTTTTTTCTACTCGGTCTGTGTCTCTCATAGGAGGGCTGGGGACAGTTCAGAGCCTACCAGTGACATCATCGTTAGGCAATTTCCTTTTTTATAATTTGTATTAACGCGAGAACAATGGCTTCCATTATACTGTAGCATGCTAACTTGAACTGTCCACAGCCCTCCTTTGAGACACAGACTGAGTATACAAATGGTAGCATATTATCATGAGCATTAGTGAGGATCAGTTATTTGAAGATAGGTTGAAAATGACTGAAGTCGTCCTTTAATCACTTTCAACCTGACGTCCCAATGGTGCACGTCATTACGGACGAAGATTTCAAATAAATTAATTAAATTGAAACCTTCAAATAATCAAGAAACATTAATTTAACACATTGATTGCCAAGTTCGCATTGATGCGTTCTTTCATTTTTTGGGGAAAATTCCACAAGGGCCGACCTAACACAGCTTTGGACTGATCGTTCGTCACACAGAGAAGTAGAATGTGGATGTGACGTCGTTCCAAAAAACAGGAAGCCATCCGCTTCCTGTTTGGGATTTTCAGAAAAACAGCTGTAACTCAGTTTCTTTTTTTTGCATTGAAAACCACTAGTTTTCAGCGGGCCGAATCCCCAAAATGGCGGATTGCGGTTGGAACGTTGTCGTTCCTATGGATACACAGATCCCTCCGCTAACCCACGGGGACTATTTTGTTTGTGTTTTTGGGACACAATGTCGGTTCCACGGCGTTTCAAATATCATCGGATTGAGGTAATTATACGCTGGCAAGGGGATAGAAAACTATGTTTAATATCTTGGCAATCAATGTGTTAATATACCAACAAATTGATGTGGGGAATAATTACAAAAAAAAAAGTTTTATAACCAACTAAATTGATCTGAGTAACAACTTTAGCAAATTGTTATAGATCTGCTATTTCTTTTTCTGGATTTTTTTTTTTGAAAAATGTCAACATTTCACCACCAAAATTGCTTGGTTCTTTTTTTTAAATTAAAATTGATAAAGCATCCATTTTCTATAATCAATCAAATTGATTAACTTTCTCTATAAGCCCTATAGTTTTGAATCTGGGCCTCTCTGCAGAGCCAGTGAATACAGCCTGGATGCTTTTTGGAGAAATCTCCCTCTGTGTGAGGGCTCAAGGTTGGCGAGCGTGATGATGTGCCTCATCTCCAGGAGTTATGACAGCACCATGAAGGTGTCATAACTCACAGCGTGCCCTCTCACCTCCACAGTGACACCCACAACAAGCAGGTGACAAATCATTCCACCCCGGACGCCATCATCAGTCACGGATGTTCTGACTTTACCTCCATTCCATTCCATTCAATTCAAACGAAGTTCAATTGATTTCAGGTCAATTCATTCAGGTCAATTAAATTCAGTTCAGGTCAAAGCAATTCAATGTCATTAAATTAAATTAAATTAAATTCTTAGGTGTATCATTGCCAGTGGACAGGGGTTCCCAAACCTTTCCATGCCAAAGACCACCAAACAGTGATAGACTCTGGCTGTGGCCCCCTATTGTGAAATGGCAACCCCCCCAAAAAAGCTTTAAAAATAGCCGAAATAACAGATCTACAAGACCACAGCGACAATAATAATAATATAATAATGGCATGCCCAAAATACTGGTTAAACTGGCACAATAATCTGAATTGAAATACATTTTATTCATTTATTTATTTATTGATTAATTAATTCTTCCATTTAAAAAAAAAACTACCCCACGATTTTTGTGACACATTTTTTCACCCAGTGCCAATTGCCTAAGCTGTATTAATGGGCGTTACTCTCCATCTGCCAGCCTGGGGAGAGCCCCGAACTGCCCTCATGCCTCCTTCAATGCATGAAGAGTGAGCAGGCCTCTTCTTATCACCTGACAGGGGGGGAGTTTCCCCGGTAGGACGTAGCGTGTGGAAGGAACACGTTATTCCAACCAGTTCCTTTCACCTCCATCAGGCGCCCGGGCTGACCAGAAATTGGCCGCTCTGGCGCCCCCCCCTGGCGGCCCCTACTTTGACCACCATTACACCAACCATTGTATTACCATTATCATAGCGGTGTGTCCTCCTTGTCTGGCGTGGTGCCCTGCACTCCGTCCCGCTCCTCTCCATTTTGCACTCCTCACTCCCATTAACCCCGCCCTAATTGCATTAGTCACAACAAAGAGGAAATAGATATGCACAACCTATGTTCCAGGGAGAAAGTCAATTTCTCCGCATCTGCCGGTAATTTAATTTTAATTGTTGTTGTGCTGCTGAGGGCTGATGGGTGTGAGGACGCAGCGGTGGAGGGGAAAGCAGAGGGACTGTCTGGAGCAGTGGGTTCTCAACCTGTGGGCTGAGGCCCACTGTTGGGCTGTGAGGATACTGCAAGTGGGCCCCCAAATACATGTCAAAACACACACACAGACAGTCACACAAAAGTCAAATAATGATCGATATATCGTCCTGGCTCTTTAAATGTCACCACATACAGCTTGAGGTGACACACTGCCTATGTTGAAAGCAGTTAATGGCATTAATGCATTTGCAATGCCCTCGCTTAAACACGTGCACGCATAGAGACACATATTATGTACGGGCCTGAGTATCGCTGTATGCGCTGACACGTGTCAACAGACGCACACACATCTCACATCATGTTGTCGAGCAGAAAACATCTCCATATTCTAACTTGCTGTGTCTTTTCTTAAATTAAGGCCCTACTTGATCATACTACAGCGTCACACAAAGGTATAAAAAATAGCAGATATGCACGCTCGAAACGTGGTGGATCGTTGATCTGCTATTTTTGCTCTTTTTGAATTTGAAAGTAACAGTTTTTGGATACGAGGTTTCCACCCGACATAGACGATACGTACGTGCTTTGAATATCAATAGACATTCGGGGCCTTTTACAGTAAGATTCTATAAGCTCCTACTGACATTATCTCTCATTAACTTTTGTATCAGAAAAGCCATTTTGTCCCAGTGTACCGTATATACAGTGTGTGTTGTCTTTTCCACAGGCTGAGCAACTGAATGTAATCTCACAACCTTTGGGTCGGTTGGTTGGTTTAATCACCGCAGACGTTATTGACAGAAGCGATGGGCTGCAGCGCTGCAGCTCAGCCAACTGTAAAGCATTATGTCGTTTACAGAGGTTATGGTGTGATATGATATGATATAATATCTGATCATGTCAGAGATGTTCCAGTCATGTTACAGCTGACGAGGAACCTCTATTTTGCAGTGGAATTGCAGCTTCTAGAGACTGTCCTTACCAAGGGTATTATTGTTAACTAAATCTAACAAAATAACTAAAACTAGAATTGTGGGAAAAAAATGAAACAAGGCTTTACAAAATAATGATAGCTATCTGAAACTGAACAGTGGTGGATTTTTTTTTAAAGTATCAATACTGCAATGTAGAAATACTGTGTTAGAAGTAAAAGTCCGGAATTCAACATTTTCTAAAAGTACAAAAGTATTGGTATCAAAATGTACCTAAAGTACCAAAAGTAGTATGTCCAATTTTAAGTCTTCAAAATGTATTAAAATATTTTGAAAATAGGCGATCTACAAGCTCATTTTGAGCTTGTAGATCGGCTCAAATGGCCGAAATGCATATACTGTTGGGCTGAAGTGGTTAATGTATGTTTTGTAAATCTAAAAAGTAACTATAGTAACTAAACGTTTCAAGTAATTGTAGTGGAGTAAAAGTACAACATTTGACTTTGAGATGTAGTGGAGTAGAAGTAAAAGTTCTGAAAATTGGAAATACTCCAGTAAAGTAAAAATACCAAAACATTTTTACTTAAGTACAGTACTTGAGTAAATGTACTTAGTTACTTTACACCACTGATTTTACGACACGGATGGGGCCCCAAATGTCTCGGGGGCCCCAACACAACAGTGTTGGCTGCATCACGGCAGTTATATGCCCCTGCATAAGGGTTCAATTTGATTCCATTTGTACACCGAGTTACACACCTGTAAGGGGTCCATTACAATCAATAATTTTATCCCCCTGGAGCCCCGCTATATAAGGACACCTGGGGGTCCCCGGACCCCACTTTGAGAACCACACCACCATCCTTAAAGAACTGCATCATTCCCACAAAGCGCTGTTGACACTTAACCATCAGCCAGCAGCAGCCACGAAACGCCCAAAAGCTCTGTAATGGCTGCAAAGAGCCTGGATGTGTGGATACGGCAGTCTGCAGGAATAGGCCTATTTCTCAGTAGGCATTAACCCAGCCCACAGGGAGGACAAAGCACACGCCGCTGGCATGTGGTGGAGATCAGAGAGAGAGAGAGAGAGAGAGAGAGAGAGAGAGAGAGAGAGAGAGAGAGAGAGAGAGAGAGAGAGAGAGAGAGAGAGAGAGAGAGAGAGAGAGAGCCAGTGATATTCCAGTCCCAGGTAGCATATAGATCAAACAGTGCAATTCTCCCCACACGGGCTCCTCAGAAAGTGCTTACAGGGAGAGGCAATCTTATCCAGTGTTGCCTGGTGGAGAGAGAGCCGCGGCATATGGCCTTTTGAAGATAGCGCTTTGAGATTAGAGCCGCGGTCCCTATCGGGGGGCCGGGCCGCGCGTCGAGAGGTGACTGGCGTGTTGTCGAGACACGCCGGAGGAGCATGGATGGTAGATAAGGGGGGAAGAAGGGAGGCTAGAAATCTTAATTCTGCCTTTTCAAAAGCAACAGACACACTACTACCCCCTGAGACATGTGTATTAGACCTGCTGTGGTATTGATTGGAGCGTTAAGGGGTTTAAGTGTAGAAGCGGTTGCGGTACTCACCTGTGGCATTTCAGTGAAGATGTTTTCAGTCAAAAAACACAAAGCACAGAAAATAAATAAATAAAGTTGTTTGTTTATGTTTTTGTGCATCGTTCTCTTGGGGGAGGCTGTTGTTTTCCACTGTGTGTATGGCTCACTGTGGTTTAAGTCTGTTCCATTGTAATATAACCAGACAGGGTCTACCTAATGCCTTCCTGCGGCCATAGCTGAGTGGTTAGTGAGTCCGCCTGGGGAGCCAGAGGCCCTGGTTGTCCCAGGTACGATTCCAGACCAGGCCAGCAATGTGTCGATGTGTGTCCCTGAGCAATTAGACTCTATAAGCCCTAATTGCTCCCTGAGTGCCGCACAGTGGCTGCTCACTGCTCCTAATGATTATAGGATGGGTAAAATGCAGAGGACAAATTTCACCTACAGTGTATGTGCAAATATACAGTCAGACAAATAATGAATTACATCTTACCTTACATCTTCCTTGTGAATCTCTGAAGTCATATTGAGGATGCCACTCTTGCCCAAATAAGGAGTTTGGTTCAGTGGATCGGAGATTATGAATTCACAAAATGTGACAAATATTCACAATATCTGAAAGATGATCACTGATCCAGTGGTACGTGTATGCGATATTAGCGACAGACAGACAGACAGACAGACAGACAGACAGACAGACAGACAGACAGACAGACAGACAGACAGACAGACAGACAGACAGACAGACAGACATACACACACACACACACACACACACACACTTCTAGAAGGCTGACCCCCGCCATAAAGATTAGGAGGGGCATATCATACGTACATAAAGACGAACACTCTTCTAAACGACTGCATGACCCCCTTCAGTGCCAGCCAGGACGTAAAAATAAATAAAACATGAGCGATGACAGACTACAGGAGGCCCGGCGTTTTCCCTCACACACTTGTGGAATGTTTCTGACGGTTATACTCCCCAAAGCCCCGGAGAGAGAGAGCCAGCTACCCCCCCCGTGACGCCATTTCATCTTCCAAACACCTGAGTAATAGAAAAATTGCTTCATAGTATAGGCCAAGGGGGATGATATAACCCATGAAGACCGGGAACGCATCTCTGTCATTTTATGAATAAGCACAAAAGCACAAATGAACAAGCTCATAGCGCGGCACAGAGTGCCACATTATGAGCTTGTAGATCTGCTATTTTTTTTTTATCGTGGTTCTTTGAATATATATTATTTTTAAAGCGAACATGTGTAACTCTAATCTTTGCTTCTGGTAATTCTTCAAATGTCTTAAAAAAAACTTATGTTGCTATAATATCAGTGGTTCTCAGAAATTATATGTATTTGGCCGTGGACCCCCCATCTCAAAATATTTTGTTCCAGGGACCACCAGAAGTTGTAACAGAGTTAACAATGTTCGCTTTAAAAATATATATATTCAAAGATTTGGAAAGATTTCCCGATTAAAAAAAAATAGTAGATCTACAAGCTCATATGAGCTTGTAGATCTGCTATTTTTGAATAGCCTAAAGAAACACAGATGCGTTTCCAGGTCTTAAAGGGATAAAGTAGAAAAGCGCACCTCTCTTGACCGAGACTTATTACCACTCTATTTGTGCAGCGATGTCTAGGCGATATTTCTTTTGATAAGATGGCAATTTCAGTAAGAGGATTCATTGGCCAGCGGCCCCCCGTGGGGCTTTTTGGCATGGAGTAAAATGGATGTATTTCTCACAGGAGAGAGAGAGAGAGAGCATTGCACAGGGATGGATGGAAAATAAGAGGGGAGGCGAGCATTTGCAAAAGTGAGATAAAGGTCTCAGAAAGCCCACCACCACACCACCGACCCCAAAGCATTCTCCTGGGGGAGGCAGGAGTATGGTTTGCCAGACCAGGTGATATGATTGCTATAGGGGTGGAATGCACACTGTTAAAAGTGAAGCGTTGTGGTGCACCCAGGTGGCAGCCAATTATTTTTTACTAGAGCCGACCGATATATTGGTCATTATTAGACTTTCCCCAACCTTTTTCACATTGGTATCACTTTACACCTGGAGTCCCTACATTTGGGCATGTCGTTATATAGTGGAAAATGTACTTTTTTTACTTAAGTAAAAGTATCAATACTGCAATACAGTAGTATTTTTTATTCCAGACTTTTACTTGTAACAGATCTGTTACAAGTAAAAGTCTGGAATAAAACATTTACTTGAGTAAAAGTACAAAAGTATTGGTATCAAAATGTACTTAAGGTACCAAAAGTAGAAAGTACTCATTATGCAGAATGTCCCATTTCACAAGTTTTTAAATGTGTAAAATGTCTAAACATCTTTTGAAAATAGCGACACATTGTGAGCTTGTAGATCTGCTATTTTCAAATGGTTGAAATGTATATGGGGCTGAAGTGGTTAATGTATGTATTATAATAACAATAAAAATCTACAAAAAGCAACTTTTTCAAATAATTGTGATGGAGTAAAAGTACAATATTTGCCTCTGAGATTTAGTGGAGTAGCTTTAATTTAATTAGATTTAAAGGTTTAATGACATTCACTTTTACACAACATTCAAAGTCTTTGTCCTGGTCCTTCAAAAGTGTACAAAAAGTTTTAAGTGAAAATTCCATTCCAGTGATCCATGGCAGGTGTTTTTCTCTCACATTTCTAAAGCCTTTTCAACTGCAATGAAAAAAGAAATCTTTGCCTGCGGGTGTCGCTGGTGAGGGATTTTGCCTGTCAATCATCGCCTCTGCTCCGCCCCCCCCCAAAGGAAAGGATAGGGGAGGGGAGGGGCGAGGAGGAGAGTGGGCGGGATTAATCGACTGTGACCTCACTGTCGAAGGGCCAAGCTCAGATTACTTTTCAGCCTAATTATTCAGAAAACCCCAGACCACAGAAAATCCACTGAATGTTCTAAGTTCAGTTTTTTTGGGTGTAATTGAGGTCATAAAACCCCAAATAAAACATTGAAAAAAAAAAAAGTGAAAATGAATGTCATGACACCTTTAATGGAGCTCACAATGTGTCGCTTTGCGACGCATTGTGAGCTTGTAGAGAGTGTGTGTGTGTGTGTGTGTGTGTGTGTGTGTGTGTGTGTGTGTGTGTGTGTGTGTGTGCGCGTGTGCGTGCATGTACAATAACAAATACAAATATCTATTTTGTTGACAAGACCATGCATGGAGGCTCTGTGTCAGATCTATCCAACAGTTGATTGCGGCTGAACACGATGTGTTGTGCCTGTCTGACGGCAAAAGGTGAACGCCCTGCACATGCATATCCACTGAACAATGTTTCTAAAATAAGGGGACGGGGTTCGCCATGCAGGCACAAGAGGTGTGGTATTGGCTCCCTGATGTGTTTCATTATGAGTCTATCAGTTTCCATATCGTATGCCATCAAAGCAGGGTTTGACTTGTAAAAAAAAATAATTTTCTTTAACAACTTAGCCCTGTATACTTCTTCATACAACAAATAGCGAGAATATGATCTACAAGCTCACAACAGGATGCGTTGTGATATATATTTTTATCTTTGACAAATTTGCTGAAAATATGATCGGACACCAGCGTTAATGCGTGCGTATCCGTGAGTTTCCGGCATTGGTTCTCAAAGTGGGGTCCGGGGACCCCCAGGGGTCCTTGCGGGGTGCCAGGGGGTCCCTAGCAAAATGTATTAATATAGCGTCACAATCATTTTAACCACTTTAACCATATTTTATACTTTGGCTTATAAAAAATAGATATACAAGCTCATAGTATGCGGTTGCCGGCAATAGCATTAATTTTCGCTCTTCGGGACCAGACATAGAAAGATGGAGGATTTGAAATTGCCGAAAAATAGGCTTCATTTACGGTCTCTAGAAACCAGGGGTGTAATGCTGTCCATATTTTTTTTCCCCCCGGCCTATGGTCCTACTCCACCCACCCAACACTCTCTGCTGATAGGTGCCGCCCCCAGCCTGTAGTATAACGTGCAGTGACAATTATCACCCTCCCCTCCCGGCTTCCCTCCTGACCGAACACAGGCTTAATGTGTTCGATGCACCGCAATGGATTTGAACCCACAACCTCCGCGGTGGTGGGCTAGCTATTACCACTGCCCCACGCGGCCATTTCTTTTAACATCCTAACCCATCGCGTCAGAATAATTTCCACTCCAGCTGCAATAATTGCCTGGCGGAGGGAGGGTTCTCTTTCAATCTTGACACCGAGAATAAAGTCACAGAGAAAATTGGAATTGCGTTCAGATATTAGCTTTTATATTATTATTTTTTTCCCCCCGTGTCTTTTCCATTTTTCACTCACATTGTAATTCCGTGTCCTTTCTCAAGTGGTTTGACTGATCGATTAGAATAAATGGTGTTTCAAACTCAGGTGCAATCTCCCTGCTGACCCCAGCACTTGTTAACCCATTCAAACCTGGAAAGCATCCGTGTTATTTTTTATTTGAACCACTTTAATTATTTTATACTTTGGCTATTACAAAATAGCAGATCTACAAGCTCATAGCGCGTCACTTCGTGCCGCGCTATGAGCTTGTAGATCTGCTATTTTTGAAAAATCGTGAAAATCTTTGCAAACCTTTGAATATATATGTATTTTTTAAGCGAACATTTGTAACTCAAATCTTTGCTTCTGGGGGGTCCCTGGAACAAAATATTTGAGATGGGGGTCGGCGGTCAAATACATATCATTTTGGGGGTCCCAATTGGCACGAAAAAGTTTGAGAACCACTGATCCAGATTGTATGAGCGGAAGCATTTGAAAATTGTGGCAGGCAACAGTCCGGCCACGCAAGACTAAAAGTAAAGTAAAAGAAGTAAAAGTAAAAATTCTAAGCTATGAGCTTGTAGATCTGCTATTTTTGTAAAATCGTAAAAACGTGTGCAGATGTTTTGAAGCGAACATTCTTAACTCAAATCTGTGGTTCCCTGGAACAAAATATTTTGAGATGGGGGTCAACGGCCAAATACATAATTATAATTTTGGGTGGTCCCTGAGATGAAAAGGTTTGAGAACCACTGATATAGAAACATAAGTTTTTTCAGAAAACTGTGTAAGACATTGGTAGAAATCGGCCTCAGGTCTTGATGGATTAAGAAGACATAAAAAAAAATCTCACGTTCTTCTCCGTATGGTTTATCCATGCTCTCTCTCTCTCCTCAGCCCCTAATGGAGATTAATTATCTGGCAATAACAATGGAAGAAGTGTTATCGTGGAAAATTACCTGTCCTGCTCTCAATGAAAGACCGTTTTTTAATGAAGAGGTCAAAAGCAAAACGGTGTAGGGTCGCTGGCTATCAGTTTTCCCACAGACTGCTATAGCTCTCAGCACCGGCTGTTAGTTTGTGCCACCCCTCGGCAAGGGGTTCAACTGGTTCGCAGAGTATGGTGGTAAATGGTGCATGAACTGCATTTATACAGCGCCTTTATCCAAGGCACTTTACAATGATTGTGCATTACATTCACCCATCCACACACTCACATTCATACACCGATGGTGGAGGAAACCATGCAAGACACCAACCTGCTCATCGGGAGCAATTAGGGGTTCAGCGTCTTGCTCAAGGACGCTTCGACACTAACTTTGGGGGAGACCGAGATCGAACTGGGAACCTTCCGGTTTCCAAGGGGGTTCCAGCAGGTTCCAGAGGAAAAAGATTGATCCTTATTGATCTTGTAACTCTGAGAGTGCACAAATGGAGCCAAATGGACCCTGTAATCTGTCTGTCCGTCCGTCCGTCCGTCCGTCCGTCCGTCCGTCCGTCCGTCCGTCCGTCCGTCCGTCTGTCTGTCTGCCTCCTGATCCATCGGCCTGCTGGCTTGTACCTGTCTGTCATTGTATCAAGCCAGCTGTTTGTCTGCCTGCCTAGTGCCTGTCGGTTCCTTCATTCTCCTGTCTCTCAGTTTGTTTTCTTGTCAGTGTGTCTGCCTATAGCTGCCTGGATGTCTTTTTACCTCACTGTCAATCTCTCTTTTCTCTGGCCTGTCTTCCACTCTTTTAGTGTGTTTGTTTACTCATAATGTGTGTTTCCCTGCTCCCATGCCTGCTAGTTTGTCTGCTTCCCGGTTTGCCTGTCCGTCTGTCTATCTGGGTCTCTTCTGGGCTGTCTGTCTGTCTGTCTGTCTGTCTGTATGTCTGTCTGATTGCCAGACTGCTTGCCTGTCTGTCTGTCTGTCTGTCTGTCTGTCTCTCGGTCTGTTGTCTTTCCAGACAGTTTGATAATGAGTTTCTCTCTATCTGCCTGTCCGTTTGTATGTATGTCTTCATGGCCGCCTGTTTGCTTGTTAGTCGGTTTACCGCTCTGGGCTCCCCGGATGGCCGCTCTACCTCCTGAGCCCATACGGCTGCCTCCAAAACTTGTATTAGCAAAACAACAAAGCTTTAAATGTTGCCTCAAAATTCCAACCTATTAACCCTGCTATTGATGTATGCTGTTCTGTAAGACTGTCGATTTGAAGATTACACTTTCTGGACATAAAATCACATAAAACTCCCGCATATTTCATCGCATAATGAAGCCTGCATAATCAAGGATTTTAGCCCACATAATCAAGGGATTTTAGCCCGCATAATCAAGTATTTTTTGCCCACGTTTTTCTGGAGGGTCTAAGATCTGCTACTTTTGACGCTTTTGAATAGGAATCCTGAAAAGTAACAGTTTTGGACATATGAGGTTTCCAACCCGACAGAGACGATTACAATCCCATGGAGTATTGGTCAGATGAGGACAAAAAGCAAGGCTCAATACAGGTGTGAATCCTTTCCTAACCAGAAGCCTTTTCACAGTTATCCAGGTGTGCGTGTGCCGGCATGCAGCTAAGAATAGCACGGTGCCAAATCTGTGGTAAATACTTTAAGCCCCTAGTAAAGTGTAGACGCGGGAGAGATGGGATTGAGCAGAAGTTCTAATTAAAAGCCCGTTTTTCTTTGTGTTCTAGCTGTGCTCACATTGTCTAACAGGCTTCAAGAGATCTCAATTAAGGCCCTTAACGAGTAATGTAAATTGAGCCAGTCAAACCCCCCACCCCTCCCCCCCCCTTAATTGAGTCGTGGTTCATTTTCCAATAATGACCCACTCACCGTTCATCATCCCGCCTTTATTGCGCGGTTACTTACGAACAAAGTCAATTGTTTGACGTGAGATATCGATCGGGGAAGCATTCTATTAGCTTATACAAGCTTCCGCCTCGAGAGCGTGTACGTAAACAGAGGGTGGAGTTGTGTTTACTGAGAACGATGGGTCTGCTATACGGAAAACAATGGACCGCGGAAAGAAGGCCCTGATTGATCATAATTGAGTATTGAACAAAGCTGTGTATTACGCACCATTACTTGGAATTAAAGTAAAGGATGGAAATGGGCTGATTGGGAGGAGAGGAAACATCAGCAGGGGTCAAAACAACAGAATAATTAGGAGTGAGGAAGCATGGTGGAAGTACTAATATTCTTTTAATTTTTTTTACTTAAAGCAGCACTATGTAACTTTCCTCTTCTACCCCGGATTTGAACCCGGTTTCCTGCACAAGTGCTGACATTTTTACCATTGAGCTAATAGAGCCTGCCTGCTTCCTCGAGGGATACTGATAGGATAGGATCTTGAGAAAAAGGTCCTTATCTCCATATCTTTTTACAGTGGTCAAAACACGCCATTTCCGACGGGCGTTCACTCTGCAACACTTTCACTTACTTGAGTAAGTACAAAAGTTTTAGCATCAAAATATACTTACTGTCATTTACTTGAGTCAACTACTTAGTTATACTAAGTAACACGCACGCGCACGCACGCACACGCACACACACACACACACACACACACACACACACACACACACACACGCACACACACACACACGCACACGCACACGCACACGCACACGCACACACACACACACGCACACGCACACGCACACACAAACACACATGCCAGACGTTTAGCAGAAGAAAGCCGGCTGTGACAATTTGAGCGTTAATTATTCCTTGTTTGCAAGAGCGGCGTTTCTAATGGTGGGCGATGCACTGCATGAAGAGGTTTCACTTGTCTGAACAGCAATTATTGGCTTAAATTCTGGGAAATGCTAGTGAAATGCTTGGTTTATCGTGTCATAATAATAAAAGGCCTGTCTTTGTAAAAGAAAGAAAGAACAAAAGAAAGAAAGTTGTGGATACTAGTCCTTTGAAACCAAAGGGATTAAAGAGTCCCTGGACAAGTTTTGAAGTTCCGTCATGGAGATGTTTGTTTTTAGGGAGAGTACTGGCGCTGGAGAAACTGTCTCATTTCCACACGGCCTCCTGTAGCTGCTAAACATTGACATAACAGGCTAATTAAAGTGTTGCAAATACTGTTCAACACTGAACACAACCGGTAAACTTTAAAAAAGAAGAGGAAGAGATCCGAGCACTCAATAAATGTGGAAGAGAGGAAGTCAAGTTAAAACAAATTTTATTCTATAAAAAATGACAACATGTTTCGACCGGTTAATGTCTTCATCAGAGCGAGAACAGTTATCGCCCTTTTTTGAGTGCTCGGATCTCTTCTTTTTAAAAGTTTACAAGCTGATAGAATCACCACACCTTTAAGACTTTTTTTCTAATCTCCTGTGAGCACCCGGTTGGCCTCTGTGTCTTTTCACAGCCGGTAAACTGTTGAGCAAAGTGTAGAAACACACAGACCAACTCGTCCTGTAAGAGCAGTGGTTCTCTCAGTGTTTAATGTCTCTCTGACATTAAACACTGGATGACCCAAAATGTCCTTCAGCTAAATGTTAATATCAGATAAGTAACAACAGTTGTCCAATCCTGTTACTTTCAGTTGAGGAACATTGCAAAAAACCAAGTCTTTCCTGTCAGCCCCGGACCTCGAAAAGGTCATTCATGCGCTCATATCATCACGCCTTGACTACTGCAACTCCCTCTACTCTGGCCTTAGCAAGAAAGTCACATCACGCTACAGAACTCTGCTGCTAGGTTGCTCACTAATACAAAGAAACAGGACCATATCACATCCATACTGGCTGCCCTTCATTGGCTGCCTGTGAGCTCCAGGAGTGATTTTAAAATTGTACTTATTACTTATAAAGCCCTGCATGGGCTGGCCCCTACTTTTATCTCCGATATGCTGTCCCCTCCTAAGTCTGGAGTGTATCCTTAGATCCTCAGACAAGGCCCTCCTCGAGGTCCCTAAGGGTGGATTCAGACTGGGTCCGATTGATTCGAACCGTTCCCTAGTACGATTGCGATCTCTCCCAGCTGGCCAGCATTCACATTGGCCAAGATTCTTCCGTACCCGAGTACACTTCATTCAACAGTAATGGTAAACATGTGCCTCGTGGGGGCGCTGTGGACTATGGGGCTTTGGGAGATAGAGAATGTCATTCACAGAAGAAGAGTCACTTGTCAGAGTTTAGAGTGAATAAAGTTTGACTGTGTTCCTGTCGTTGTCTTGAGTTATAATAATAACAGAACAACAATACACAACCAAAGCAGTGTGTGCGTTGGTCTTTGAAACCTTGCAATGTAACGTTGTCTGTAATCGTCATATGACAGTGATGTCACTGACGCATCCTTGGTATTTTAGCAGTGACGTCACAGACTAATCCTTGCTATATTTATCCTCACTTTGAGAACCACTGCTAGACCATGGTTTTAGAAAGGGGAAAACATTAAACTCCAGTCCTGAAAAAGAAAAAATAATCCTCACACGCTTGTCTTCTGACACGTATACAGACATATAGAGCTGGCCTTTAGAGCTGAAGGAAGTTGCTTTATAGCCCGTAGGAACAGCTCAAACGGTAATCACACGTTTGATATACAGTATACGTACAGTATAGCGTTGCTGTCGAACAGAAACCTCGTATCTCCGTATTTTAACTTTGTGTTTTTTTTGGAAATTAACACCCTACTTGATCACACTACAGCGTCACACAAAAGCATCAAAAGTAGCAGATCTACAAGCTCAAAACGGGACGCGAAGCGGCGCGTTTTGAGCTTGTAGATCTGCTACTTTTGATATGTTTGAATTTGAATCCTGAAAAGGAACCGTTCTGCACATATGAGGTTTCCACCCGACAGAGACGATATATGAGTTACCAAATGACTACGGCTCAAAGCCAACATAATTATAGCCCACAGAGCAAGTGTTATGTCATGCAGTATTATCTATATTAATAGGGCCGTTACAAGAAGCTCCTTTTTCAACAGTATATATACATTCCTAGGATTAGTTTATCTTAACCCTTTCAATCCGGGAACGCATTATACTGTGTCATTTTAGATTTTTTTGCTATAACCATTATTTTATACTTTGGGCTATTAAAAAAATAGCAGATCTACAAGCTCATAGCGCGGCACTCTACAATCTTGTAGATCTGCTTTTTGTACATTTGTGCAAATCTTTGAATACATATATTTTTGGTATTTTGTTTTAACTCAAATCTTTGCTTCTGCATGGGGGGGTCCCTGGAACAACATTTTGATGGGGATCGGCGGCCAAAAAATATGTAATTTTGGGGGTCCTTGACAAGAACAAGTTTGAGCACCACTGATATAGCAACAATAGTCTTTCCGAAAAATTCTGACATTTGTTGAGACATTTGACAGTTACAAATGTTCGCTTTAAAAATATATATATTCCATGATTTGCACGAATTTTCAAGATTTTTCCAAAATAGCAGATCTACAAGCTCATAGGTGCCGCGCTATGAGCTTGTAGATCTGCTATTTTTGAATAGCCAAATAAATTTAAAATGACACAAATGCGTCCCGGTCTTCATGGGTTAAGGCAAAGTTTAAACAGTTTCTATGGCAACGTTTAATGAGATGTGAGAGAGTCTTTCTGATCGTAAATTATTGCTTTCTTAAGCGCTCTTATGTAGAGTGTGAGGTGTGATGTTTAACAGCTTATTTTGGCTTAGTGCTATGAATTTATTTGCAACTATTATGTATTTTATGTTTATACGTATGTCCCATATTTGTAAGTGGTGTTTGATTAATTCCACAGAGGAACACTTTTGGAAATAAATGTTTTAACATTAACATTAACCCTGGCCTTCCTATTTTGGGCAGAGGCCATTTTATTTAAAAGTGTATTTGTTTATTTATTTGTTTGTGTGAAAAAAAATCTAAATCAAATTTAGTGTGAGAAAATAGATAAATTAATAGACCACTCTATCGCAATAGTGTGCTCCCAATAGTGGGGGGACATTCAGGTCCTTCAGGCGCCTATGCATGTATGGTATTGCCAAGAGGTGGTGCCATGTTTTTGCACTTTTTCTGTTTTTCATGTGTCTATGAGGTTGATAGAACTTCATTAAGGTGGTGTTTTTATGGTGTTTTATGTCTTCTCTGACTATTTTGAGTTTCTACCTGGAGGCTGAAACCTTGAGGGTCAAACGTGCCAATAGAAAAACAGCCCTTTAGTGACACAGTAAAAACATACCCTCCCCCTCATTATCATAACACAACAGGTGTGGGCATGAGGAGGAGGAGGGACTAGGACAGGTGGGTGGTGCTAAGGTGGTGGAGGAGGTGAGAACCAGGTATAATTATTGAACTGGAGGCGTGTCCACATAAAAAATTAAATACATTTTAACAATTTCTGTACACTTTTTTGAAAAAAATCTTCCTCCTAGTGTAACCATAATACCTGATGATTATGTTTTAGGGGGGGGGGGGATCACTGAAAATCACGGCACCCTGTCTTTAAGTACTGTAATATATCTGAGTACTTCTTCCACCACTGCACACACTGGGTCCTTGGACTGAAAAAAATAAAACGTTGAACGACACCTCTGCGTTCCGCGGTGGGTTCAGTGTGGCCGGTTCAGTATGCAGCGTGTTACTATATTCTCCACACACTTCCAAGGCGTCACGAAGGAGTCTTTCGGTGCTCGCACACCTGTAGAAAAGAAAATACATAACCCCCACCACCACACAAGAATGAAAAGTTGGAGTTCTATAAGCCATGGGAAGGTCAAAGAAGCGAGAGAGCGGGGTGGGGAGGAGGAGAGGGGAGGAGGAGGAGGAGGAGGAGGCGGGAACGGGCCTCGTCTCTCCGAGGAGAGACTTGCGAGTTTCAAAGACAATGAGAATAAACCGAATAGATCTTATCGGCTATGCATTGTCTTGCCTTTCCATTTATGACGGGGGCCAAATCACGTCAGGGATAAACACAGTATGAATTTTTAGCAGGCGCGCCTCTTTCTCTCCTTATTTCCATTCCGCCTTTCCTCCATTCATTGTGTGCGTTTTTTTCCTTCATTTCTTTTCTTTTTTTCCCTCTCTCTCTTTTGGTTTTGTTCAAAATGACCTCCGGTAATCTTCAGAGGTGAATATCGCCATTTGTCTGAAATGTGAATATCGTCGCTCTGTCACAACGGAAACCTCATACGTCCAAAACTGTAACTTTCCAGGATTCGAAGGCAAAGGTAGCAAAAATAGCCGACCCACAAGCTCAAAACGCATCCCGCTGCGACGCATTCTGAGCTTGTAGATCGGTTATTTTTTTGCTATTTCCGCGTGACACCGTAGTTTGACGAAGTCGGGCATTAATTTATGAAAACATACAAAGTTAAAAATGTGGAGATGAGAGGTTTCCGCCCGACCCCGACAATGAGAGTGGAGGAGATTGTGCGAGCGAGCCGAGGGACTTGGAAAGCACAGGTGTTGAATATTACAGTATGTGTATTTCATTAGGCTTTGGCAGCCTGAATGATGTGGTTGGAAATATTAACCCATTCGATCCGGGAACGCACCTGTGTCATTTTTAGATGTCTTTGGGCTATTCAAAAATAGCAGATCTACAAGCTCATAGCGCGGCACCGAGTGCCGCGCTATGAGCTTGTAGATCTGCTATTTTTGAAAATGTGTGCAAATCTTTTAATATATATTTTTTCAAAGCGAACGTTTGTAACTCAAATCTTTGCTTCTGGGGGTCAAATACGTGTCTAAAAATCTTTTCTAAATCCTAAGAGTATGTTGATATATCAGTGGTGCTCCAACTTCTCCATGTCAAGGACCCATATCAAGTGATATGTATTTGGCCGCGGACCCCCATCTCAAAATATGTTGCTCCGGGGATCCCCAGAAGCACAGATCTGAGTTAAAAATGTTCGCTTTAAAACATACTGTATATATATATATATATTCAAAGATTTGCACACATTTTCCACGAAAATAGCAGAACTACAAGCTCATAGCGCGGCACTCAGTGCCGCGCTATGAGCTTGTATATCTGCTATTTTTTTAATAGAAATATTAAAATGACACAGATGCTTTCCTGGTCTCAATGGATTAAAACCAGCAGAGGTCCTTGCTCTGAATAGCTAAAAAACTTCACCTCGGCTGCATGTGAATAGAAATAATACAGCACAGGGGGAAAGCATGGAGGCCCGCGCACGGCGAGCGCTGTAGACAGGATACAGCAACCCATCAATGCGTGTTTGATCACTCAAAAAAGGTGGTGGCTATGCCAAGGTAGGATTTTTCCTTTTCGCTCAAATCAGCTCTTTCCCTCAAACGTGCCACAAGTGAGGAAGAGGCTTTTGTATCCGATATGTATGAGAAATATATTCTGTGTCTGTATAATGAATGTGTCCATGCATGGAGCACAATGGTCGCCCTTGCCTTTTCGCTCACGCAGCACTATAGGTGTGACAAAACGAGTGCATACATTTCCTTATAGTGCAGATTGCATAGAGACGTACACTGTAGCACTTCAGGCTCTGCGGATCACATTATGATAGAACATAATGCATAGAAATCTTGGTGTGGAAGAACAAATATAAATGTATATATCTTTTATTTATTTATTTTTTCCAAGAAAATAACGATGTGTCGGATAAATTGGCCACGCAAGGGCATAGCGGTGACCCGGTGGGTTATACAAGAGATGTCTTATCAGCGATTCAACACAAAATAATGGTTTATGTTTTATAATTTTTTATTGTCAATAGTTTAGCCGTATTACTTACGTCACAATAATTACGCGTGCATAATTATTCAAATATTATAAAATCCTACACAAAGGATTATTTTTTTACCCCTTTTTCTCCCCAATTTAGTTGTTCAAATCAAATCAAATCAAAGTTTACTTATATAGCACATTTAACATGACACGGTCAACCAGTGCTGTACAGGTAAAAAAAAACACAACATAGAGCAAACAATGCAATATAAACAGACAACAGCATACAATAAAATAAGCGCAAATTAAAACAAACAAACATTAGCACCAGTCAGGGAAAAGACAGGGCTAACATCAGCAAGCACTGAAGGCCAGGGAGAAGAAATTAGTCTTTAGTAAGGATTTAAAAGTAGCTATCGACTGGGCCGCTTCAACCCATTGACTGCCAATCACGTAGATCTACGCGAACCGCTTTAAAGCCGCCACGTGCCAATCGCGTAGATCTACGTGAAGTGAAAAAAAAATGTTTTTTTTTTTCAATTTCACCCAAAGACCAAGGAGATATGATTAGTTGAAGATCTAGACTCCTATCCACTTCCTTGTTAACTTAAAACTTAAAAATGCTGTATTTCGGCTCCTGAGTACTTTTTTTTTTCCAATGAAAAACTCTGGCACTGGCTAAAAAAATATGAAAATAATTCTGGCAGTTAATGTGTTAAGACCCGGAACTGTGTCATTTTTAGATTTGAACTAGAAAGCATTATTTCACACTTTGGGCTATTCAAAAATAGCAGATATACAAGCTCATAGCGCGGCACCGAGTGCCGCGCTACGAGCTTGGTAGAGTCTTCGTCCTATTCCTCCCGCCCAACACTCCCTGCTGACAGGTGCCGCCCCCCCCCCCCCCCCAGCCCGTAGGAGTACATACAGTGACAATTATCACCCTCCTCCTCGCCCGTCTTCCCTCCCCCCAACACGAGCCAATTGTGTTCATATAGACGCTCGATGAAGCCGGACGCACCACGGAGGAATTCTAAGAAATATGTTTTTTTTATAATCAACTAAATCGATGGGTCTGATTAAACACTTAACCCTGTATTATACTTTGTTGTACAATGGTGGCGTAAAAAAAAAAAGTGAAAATTGCCACTCTAAAAGCTCACAATGCGTCGCATCACCACGTGTTAAGAGCTTGTACTGTATAGACTGGATATTTTCACTATTTAAAAAATCGTAAGCGAGGGAAACGTTAGAAATAAGTGTGATAATGATATGAGGTCATATTGCCAGGCCCTAGTGTAGGTCACACACTAGTTCTGAAGAACCATGCTGAAACATTTGATGTAAACACACGCTATCCTGCATTCCCACCAGAGATAGAGAAAGAAAGAAACAGAAAAAAAACAGGTCAATATCAATATCTGCAGTGTGAAATATATACACATACAGTATTTGCCGGGAATCCTGGGGTTTGGTATACAGGTACAGTACATGCATAGTAAAGCGTGCTCTGCCCTTAGGCTGCATGATAGGACTGTTCCACTCTCATACAATATCATATAAAATGTTCATGTCTTACCCCCAGGTCAGGCTTTGGTGAAACAGTCTTTTCTAGATATGCCTTGGTGGTGGGAAGTAGTAGACATTCCAAGTTTGAAACTTCCCACATCCCAGTTGGCACAAGTTAGACTTCATCTACATCACTGTTTCCCAAACAATGGTTCGGGACCCACATGTGTGTCATGGCAGAAAACTTGGCAATGGTGGTGGTGTGTACTTATGCAAACCAAAGTGCAGTAACTACACATTGGCTTATGTATTTGTTTGTTTAATCAGCCTCTGTGATTTTAGGAGATAAACTTATGAGCGTTGAACAGATACACCATTAGTGCAATATCACTTATATACCGATAACCTATTTGGCTGGCCAATAGAGTACAGAAGTCCTGACGTCACTCGTTCCTCCCCTGGTTTGTAAAGTAATTTATCTATGGAGAATAACATTGGGTCATTTCAGAATCGTCTCATATAAGAATTGTGGTCCAAAAATAAACAAACTGTCTCGGCGATATTGTCAGGGAAGAGGTTCTGTATAGTCAGTCACTTATATTTGATACAGTCTGTTTCTGGCGAAAATGTAACTAATTCGGCGGAAGTAACAATAGCGTTTTTTCTCACCGTCAGTTGATGCTTCATATCCATAAGAGTCAAACCGCCGGGATCATTTGTTTATTTTTGGAACACAGTTCTTATTTGACGCGATATTAAAGACGTCTATGGGAATTCAGAACGGGGGTGGAAAACCGCGAACCAGGTAGGATGTGTAAATTACGTCAGACTTCGGTGCTCTATTGAAACATTTTATAGCCTTTTTAAATCAGTTTGATTATTTGCGTAGTTACGGCACTTTGACTTTGCAGGGCAGTATAGTGTCTGTATATACAAACTATTTTAACTCTTGACACCCTGGCTGTACACCCTTGTGCTCCCCAGATGACCCAACGGCCTTACCTCTAGTGCACAAAGTACTGATAAAACACGTTTTTGTAGATGTATACATTGCAGTATGTGTTGAGTATGCGTGGTTGTCACAAAATCCAGACACACACCTGTTGTCTCATGCAGTTGAGAACCACTGCTACAGACAGAATTTGACAGTATTATATATACAGTTATGATAACACCGATTTGGACATGCGTATCGTCGGGTGTCCAAAACTATTATACTTTTCAGGATTAAAAAATAAATAAATAGCAAAAGTAGCAGATCTACAAGCTCAAAACGGGTCGCTTCTGTGTGACGCTATAGTATGATCAAGTAGGCCAGGGGTCTTCAACCTTTTCAGGCCAAGGACCCCCTAGCTGAGAGAGAGATAAAGCAGGGACCCCCTACTCTATATTGTATAAAATTGTGTTTCAGATGAGATTTTTTATTTATTTTTACTTAGTCTGCTCTTTTTCCCCTCTACACCTATAGCCTCTTTGCCAAAAATAGCCGATCTAAAAGCTCTCAACGCCTCGCAGCGCGAGGCGTTGAGAGCTTGTAGATCTGCTATTTTTGGCTAAAGTTCTTCTCAGAAAAGGGAATGCTAGGGTTCTAGTGGTTAAGGTAAAAAAAAGAAATATCACACAAAGATTTGGCGGAACCCCTGTAGTAGCTCTGAGGACCCCCTAGGGGTCCCAGACCCCCTATTGAAGACCCCTGGGCAAGAATATTGACTTGAACTGAACAGAGCTACCTTGGACCTTCTTTGAGTTCAACGCCTTATTTTTTCCCACTGTGACGCCTACAAAGGAAATTAACTTAGAACTCTTGAAACTAAACCCTTTCCAAAGAGCACCCGTTTGCTGTTTGCCATAATCACAGACCCACGCAGTGCTTCCTAATCTATTATCCGATCATATTCCTAGAATATTTCTTCCTCAGGGAATTGAAATACTACTCCAAAGATTATCTGACCCGATATACTTAGAGTTGACCAGTTCCCCTCTACACCAATTATTTTACAAAAAGATTTTCATATATTTTTTTGTGAATATTTGCCTATTATGACCAGAAAAGGGACGCTATGTGGTTACGAGTCATGTGTGTGATAGGGCGTTCATTTACGAAAAACCACACAAAAAGGTAAGATATGGAGATGAGAGGTTCAGTGAATGTTTATCACTAAACCTCAAACAATCTTGTATTATCGTATATCCATGAGGCATAATAAAAAGATGTGAAGCGACACGTTTTGATCTTGTAGATCAGCTATTTTGTAGCTGTTTTTACATTTTAATCCCGAAAGACATAAGGTTATAACCGACAGAAACGATAGAAAGGTGTTCTACCAACTGAACTGTACCAGGAAGCACATGGCTGTGAAGAGAAGATCTCTTAGGGCCATATTGTCGTCCGTGCCTTACCCATTATCCCTAAACTTCTTTGCCATCTACATCGACAGCATGTGAGCTTGTATATTGGCTATTTGAACTATTTGAAAATGTAAAAAATTGAAAAGAAGTTAAAGGGAAATGGGTTACAATGGGTTAGAGTTCTTCTATAGCCTTACAAGATTGGCACTGGTTCACATTTATTCAAAACTGTATATATATATATATATATATATATATATATATATATATATATATATATATATATATATATATATATATATATATATCAACAATTTCCAGTGAGTGTGAATGAACAGGGTTTTAAATAGAGTAAAGGGTGCAGATGAGAATAGCTGCACAAATTGGCGTCGTTAAGGCATGCATGACAACAGTTTGTGTTGTGTGTGATTTCACACCAGAAGATATAAGATGATGCATTGTGTTCAAAATGACTGTAGACGTCGAGAGAGAGAGAGAGAGAGAGAGAGAGAGAGAGAGAGAGAGAGAGAGAGAGAGAGAGAGAGAGAGAGAGAGACAGGGTGATGTCGTGTTGGACCGCTTCCAAAGCAGGAGGACCAAAGCGAGCCTATCATGCTGCTGTAGCGGTGAGGAACAACCTTTATTCCTTTGGAGGAGTAGATGGTGTCTTTATGCTGGAGGAAGTTGCCTCCAGTTGCACCTGGAAGAGGAGAACCTGTATCCTCCAAGCGCTACGGCCACACAGCTGTGCTGATAGAGGATAAAGTCTACATCTGGGGGGGTGTTCCTTACTGCAATGTGCTTTATGCATTTGATGTCGACACCCACAGATGGTTGAAACCCAAGGTTTCTGGGACGGTTCCAGAGGGGAGGTACTACCTCACAGCCTGTGTCTTGGGGAAGGTCATGTTTATCTATGGAGGAAACAATAAGCTGACTGGATGGACTAATGACATGTACAAGTTGGACACCAGCACACTGGTCTGGTCTTCAATTAATACCAGACGAACCCCTGCTTTATACCGTCCCTCTGCTACCATCATCGGGACAAAGATGTTTGTATTTGGGGGCAATGGGGACATCAGAGTGTTTGATACAGAGACCAACTGCTGGCTGAACACACCTTCTGCACAGGCTCTAGCAGGACGCAGGGATCATTCGGTCTTTGCCTACAATGGAGAGCTGTACATATTTGGTGGCGTTTACCACCACAACAACGATAAACAGACCGTCAGTGATCTGTGGAGATTCAGTCCAGAGACCTTCTCCTGGAAGAAGGTTGAGCCCAAGGGGAAAGGCCCGCCGTGTCCAATGCAAGGCATGTGCTGTTGCATGATGGGAGATGATCGTGTCATCCTCTTTGGAGGATACAAAGGAGATAACACTACCGCTGATGACCTGTACATCTTAGACTTAAGTCCTAGTCTTAAGACAGTATGTAAGCTAGCAGTTATGCAGTACGGTCTGGAGCAGTCTGAACTCCCACACAACATCAGGTGGGAACTGGTAGCCATGAAAAACAACAACAAATATAGCTGCAAGCAGCAATAATACGGGGCCAGTGAATGCAGAAAGAAAAAAGAAAGAAGCAATGATAAGTAATATGCACAATAAGCCAAAAAAACATAGAAGACTGAACTTGAGAGAAAGAAGACCATGCAATTAACAAATGAGCATTTTAAACCCTCACTAACCCTAACCTCAGTAAAACAACGCCTAAGCCTATCCTCAAGAAACACTATGTGTAAACCCAAGAATGCCAAATCATTATCACCTCAATACATTGTCAGGGACAGGGATCAAAGCAGCGACCCACAGACTCAAAGGCTGCCTCTCTTCTCATTGAGCTAGATATTTGGCCTTCCTGACAGTGTCTGTTGACATCTATAATTATTTTCGTCCATTATGAACCAAGCCTTTGTGTTCCGAACTACTCTAGATAACTGGTTCACAAACCATTTAGCAATAAAGATTGTTTTTGTCTCCTCAGAACGAACTAGTGAAAGTAGCAGATCTACAAGCTGTTGTTTGATTGTAGATCGGCTATTTTCACAATGAAGTGTGTCACACATTGTAAAAACATACTCTCAAATAAGCATTTCATGTTATCTTTAAAAATTGCACATGCATTATTTGATGCAGTCATGTTTTGTGCGATGCAATTGAAAAGTGGAATGACCCACCGACAGACAGAGCGATAGAGAGAAACAGATAGACAGACAGAGTGAGAGAAACAGACAGCTCAACCTATTGCCATTGACAGGAATCAAACTCTCAACCTTCGGACTCACAGGCTGAGACACTACCTGTAGTGCTATAGCTTCATCCAGGCTGAAGTTGTCTGTTGAAGATCATAAACTTTTGCCTTCTGTCATGAACCAAGCCCCTGTTTCATTAACACTAAGATCACTCGTTCACAAACCATTTACCAATAGAGAAATTGTATGTCTCCTCGAAACCGAAACCAGTGAAAGCAGCCGATCTACAAGCTCACAAAACGTTGCTATCTGAAAAGTTGTGAGATTGTAGATCGGCTATTTTCTAAATGAAGTACGTCATACATTGAAAAAACATACTCTCAAATAAGCATTTCATGTTATCTTTACCGTTTGCACATGTATTCATTGATACAGTCATGTTTTTTGCAATTCAACTTAAATGAGTCTGCATCAAGTGAGGCTTGAACCGGCAACCTTGCGGTTGTGAGGCACTCGCTTAAGGGAGAAGCCATTGGACCAACAGACAAGACCTGTGAAAAAAGAGATGACACAGATGATACAGTTTCACGCAAATAGCTGAAAAATCCTGGGTTTAAGTGTTTTTCAAACTGCTCAAAATTGCGGACAATCTAAGGGCGGAGCTTACTGGTCAACGTGATAGATGTGTTCCTCATGAGTCAAGGCACATTTGTAAGCAGGTTTAATGGCTGTCGGCCAAACGAGGCATGACTTTTGCCTGTTTAAAGTTTGCATTTTCAAAAAATCGCTATAGCGCCCCCCTTTGACCAATTGGAGTAAAATTGGTTTCAGTGATATTTGGAATGACCCTCAACATTACCGCAAAGTTTCAAAGAAATGTGAGTCTGCATGTATGTGTTAGGGGCAGATGAATAATTGTCATAAAACTGCAATATTCATTGGCTCATTAAAGCTTCATTTTTTCACTTATGGAAAATCCGCTGCATCGTTTTGTCGGCAGAGGTCCAAAGTTCATGTCTAAAAAGTTTCGTGCAGATTACTCAAAAATCCCAGGAGGAGATTTTAACAGTTTTTCATATAATTCAAAATGGTGGGAGATCTAAAGGTCAGAGGTCAAAAGTCAGAATGTGAAAGTAGACGCATCTATGTGTATTGAAGTTTCATGGCTGTAGGTCAAACAGGGCATGAGTTGTACTTGTTCAAAGTTGGCATTTTCAATTGAGTGCTATAGCACCACCTTTTGACGAAAGATTGTGAGATTTATTTCTTGATAGTTTTTCATGACCATCTATCATATGGCCGAGTTTCGTAAAAAGCGTACGCACGGTTCAGCCAGAACTGCGAAAAGTGGCAGAAGAAGAAACAGAATAATGCCAATATCAAAACGGAGCCATGCTGGCAGCCTGGCCCCGTAACAACAACAACAACAACATGATAATAAATAACATGAGTGTGCTTCACTGCCAACAAGCTCACTAAAAGAAGGAAAAACAGAAAACATTGAGTCGACTAAACCTTCCAGTCTAGGTTTAGTTGTCTTGTCTAGTCTAGTCTATGACATCACTCATGTACTGTATGACATCGTTGCTATGACACCAGTCATCTTCATATTTGGGTAAGGATTCAGCCAAAGCCGACCTCTAATGACATTGAGAATGTAATTAACACATTGAGTGCCATAAACGAGAATCTTCGTTGTTGTTTTTTTTCCACAAGGGGCGCTCTAACGCAACTTAGGAATGATCCTAGGACCCTTTCAAATGGAATGGACGGATGTGACGTCAGACCCCCCCAAAAAAAAACATCACTTCCGTCCTCTCCAATGATAGGATCTTGAGAAAAAGGTCCATATCTCCATACTTTTTTAACAGAGGTCAAAACAAGCCATTTTCGACGGGCGATCGATCACTCTGCAATGGCGGATGGTGGTAGAAATATTATTGTTCCCGTCGTTAGACGGGACCCTCGGCCATCACCCAGACATCCTTTGTTTACATCCGGGTCCTCGTGGAGGCTTCTATAGCTCTAAAACCATCGGCGTAAACGGTAAGAAACGCTGGCACTGGATGTTCCCTGTTTTAATGTATTTTTTATATGTTCTTGTCCTACTGGCAGCGTGGACAAGAAACATGATGATGATTGGTCCAGCACGCGTCACGATTAAAGTCTGTTCAGCCAAAGTCTCTCCAGTGTGTTATTCAATCTCCTGGAGGAACTCTGTAACTGCCTGACTCACCTGTAGTCTGAGTATATCTTTTCTTGTATTATCAGGTTGCTTAGCTGTACTTTGCTTGCTTCAGAGTATCAGTGCTGTATATAGTTAGTTTGTGTTTAAAAGTAATTTCTTTAAAAGCATTAGAGGTATATTGTGAGGTGTGACCTGATTGCCCTATCAGAGGGAGTTTGACCTGAACCAGGCCTATTGCCTTGTTGATACTAGGGGAGGAGTCTCCAGATTCTCAAGGTGTATTTAAAGTCTGTTCAGCCAAAGTCTCTCCAGTGTGTTATTCAATCTCACTTTCCTCCACTGTTCTTTCCTCTTCTGTTCTCTCTGCTCTCCCTGCATGCCCCTGAATCCTTTGCTCTTCTATCCCCTGATACCGCCACAGATCTTCTTTTCTCTACTCTATCCTCTTCTCTCGACCATCTCTGTCCCCTCACCACCAGGCCTGCACGCCAAACTCCACCTGCCCCCTGGTTGTCGGACTCAGTGCGGACTGAGAGACGGAGCCTGAGAGCGGCTGAGCGCAAATGGAGAAATGGCAACCTCCGGGAGGACCTTCTCACCTTCCAATCTCTCATTTCTACTTTTTCCTCCTCTCTATCAGCTGCTAAAGCTGCTTTTTTCTGCACTAAAATTCAGGCTTCTGCTTCCAACCCTAAAAAACTCTTTGAAACTTTCTCCTCTCTCCTGCAACCACCACCCCCTCCTCCCTCCTCGTCCCTCCTCCCCGACGATTTCGCCAACTTCTTTGACAAGAAGGTGAACGATATCCGATCCTCCTTCCCTCCTCCCCCGGCTGGTGCCCTGCGCACTACCCACACCCGTCTGCCTGCCACCCCCCCCTTTCTACCTTCATCTACTCCTCCCCCCCCCCATCCCCTCTCTATCCCACTTCTCTCCCCTCTCCCCTAACGAGGTCCTTCTCCTTGTTACCTCTAGTCGCCCCACCTCATGCTCTCTGGACCCGGTCCCATCCACTCTGTTGCAGTCTATTGCACCTGAACTTCTTCCCTTCTTAACCCACCTTATTAACACCTCTCTGACATCTGGCTACTTTCCCTCTACTTTCAAGACTGCCAGAGTCACCCCCCTCCTGAAGAAACCGACACTTGACCCCTCTGAGATCAAGAACTACAGACCGGTTTCCCTTCTATCCTTCCTATCTAAAACTCTCGAACGTGCTGTCTTTAAACAACTGTCCTCCTATCTCCACCAGAACAACCTCCTGGACTCCAACCAGTCTGGGTTCAAAGTGGGTCACTCGACAGAGACTGCCCTCCTGGCAGTGACGGAGTCGCTCCATGCCGCTAGAGCGAACTCTCTCTCCTCCGTTCTGATACTCCTGGACCTGTCTGCAGCGTTCGACACGGTGAACCATCAGATCCTCCTCTCCACCCTCGAGGGGATGGGTGTCTCGGGCTCTGCACTCTCCCTGTTTGCATCCTACCTGACGGGTCGCTCCTATCAGGTGATGCTGAGAGGGTCTGTGTCAGAACCACACAGGCTCACAACTGGGGTTCCCCAAGGCTCGGTTCTGGGTCCTCTTCTTTTCTCTCTCTACACTACATCTCTGGGTGCTGTCATCCACTCTCATGGCTTTTCCTACCACTGCTATGCCGATGACACCCAGCTAATCCTCTCATTCCCCCCCTCTGATACCCAGGTGGAGGCACGCATTGCTGCTTGTCTGGCTGACATCTCGGAGTGGATGTCGACAAACCACCTGAAGCTCAACCTGGACAAGACCGAGCTGATGTTCCTCCCGGGGAAGGGCTGTCCGCACCGAGACATGGCCATCACCATTGATAATGCTGTGGTGACCTCAACTCGGACTGCGAAGAATCTGGGTGTGACCCTGGACGATCAACTGACGTTCTCGGCAAACATCGCATCAGTGACGAGGTCCTGCAGATTCCTGCTCTACAACATCAGGAGGATTCGCCCCTTCCTCACGGAGAAGGCAGCCCAGGTGCTCATCCAGGCTCTCGTCATCTCCCGCCTGGACTACTGCAACTCCCTCCTTGCTGGTGCTCCGGCATCTGCCATCAGACCTCTGGAGCTTGTTCAGAAAGCTGCGGCTCGTCTGGTGTTCAACCGCCCCAAGTTCTCCCACACAACCATCCTTCTCCGCTCTCTACACTGGCTCCCCGTAGCGGCTCGCATCCAGTTCAAAACCCTGGTGCTAGCCTATAGGGCAGTGAAAGGAACAGCTCCTTCCTACCTCCGGGCTATGGTCGATGCCTACACCCCTGCCCGACCACTTCGGTCTGCCACCTCGGGGCGACTGATTGCCTCGTCACTCAAGGGTCCTTCTGGCCGATCCACACGGTCACGACTCTTTTCTGTTCTGGCCCCACAGTGGTGGAATGAACTTCCCACTGATGTTAGGACAGCAGAGTCACTGCCCATATTTCGCCGCAGGCTGAAAACCCACCTCTTCAGGAAACACTACCCTTCCTCTCTGCCTGACCTACTTGTTGTTAACTAGTTGTACGAACGCTTGTTTTCTATTGCTGTATTGTTTATTGGATTATTGGATTGTCTATTGGATCTTGTTTAGTCGATACACTTATTTGTTTTAGCTCATGCTCATTTGATTTAGCTATTTTGTCTCATCTGTTTAAGGAAATAGGTAGCTGATATATTGCACTTTTACCTTAGCGCTAGGTATACTCTTGGTTGCTTGTTTTGCAGAAAATGCACTAAAGACTTCTGGTGATTAGTAGTTTTCGTTCCCTACCTATGTTGAATACACTTATTGTAAGTCGCTTTGGATAAAAGCGTCTGCTAAATGACTGTAATGTAATGTAATGTAATGTTACAAGTAAAAGTCCGATAATCAAAATTCACTAGAGGAAAAGTACAAAAGTATTATACAGATCTACAAGCTCACAACGCCATTATTATTACAAAATATACATTAACCACTACATTTCGGGCATTGAAAGCAGATCTACAAGCTCACAATGTGTCGGGAAGCACCACATTGTGAACTTGTAGATCTGCTGTTTTCAAAAGATTTTTTATACATCTTATACATTTGAAAACTTGTGAAATGGGACATTCTTCCTAATGAGCACTTTCTACTTTTGATACTTTAAGTACACTTTTATACCAATACTTTTGTACTTTTACTCAAGTAAATTCTGAATTCCAGATTTTTACTTGTAACTTGACACGGGTTTCACCCAGGTGCGGAATACCCTGACCCCATGCCATGCAAAAAATTGATCGCTGGCTTCCTTTAAAACAGCCCTGAAAATTCACCTTTCAGGAGGCCAAAGGGGGAGGTAGTCATCACTTATCCATTGATTAGACTGGCAACCCCCCCCCCCCCCCCCCCCACACACACACACACACACACACACACACCCTCTTTACCCCCATTCCCTCAACCTCCCCCCTCCTTTTCTACTCTGTACATATAGAGCACCGAAGTCCTGACGTCACTGCCAGTAGAGGGCGCTTTCCGCAGGTTCGTGGCTTTACTTTTTGTACTGATATCCTCATTGGGGAATCTTAGATCGCTTCATATAAGAACTGTGTTCCAAAAATAAACACACCACCCTTGCATTTTTACTCATGTGGATGAAGCATCGACTGAAGGTGGAAATGTACACATTTACCCAAAGAGTAACACAATATAAACACTAGAAACGAGTGAAACAACCCAAAGACTACATTTCCCATGAACGTGGCTGCTGTGGGGACAGTGATTTCAGACCCGGAAGTAGTAGTTCTTAAGACTTTTAAGGCAGAATTAATTCCATTTTCGGCAGAAACAGGCTGTATCAAATATGAATGAATATCATAAACGATGCAGAGCCACCCCCCCTGACAAAAACGCCAGGGTGGTGTGTTTATGTTTGGAACCCAGTTCTTATATGACGTGATCAAATATTCCCAAATGGGGATTTCAACAAAAAAAATATAAGCCACAAACCCGTGGAACAGCGCCCTCTAGTGGCAGTGACGTCATACTTCGGTTCTCTAGTAGGGCATTAATTTACACGGGTTTGAATATGGAGATAAGAGGTTTCTGCCCGACAACAACGATATGCTTTGAACCCCTTTGAAGCCCTAAACCATTCCACAATGAATGGACAGCGCTGGCGTTGACAACTTTGCACTGGGTGAACTATACTCTTCAGAATGTCTCCCGTGTTCATTAACTCTTAAACACTGCTAGTTGACTGAAGTCCCCCTGGGCTCTATACTAGGCCCATACTTGTTTCCCTCTACAACAAATCTCGTCACTGAAAACCAGAAAAAGGACGCCAGGGTTTATGTGGTTAGCGCAATTGGTTCTCAAAGTGGAGCTTTTGGGACCCCCATGGGGTCCTCGAAGGGGTTCCAGGGGGTCCCAGGCAAAGTGAGTTAGTATAGCATCAATATCAGTGACTATTTTATACTTCGGCTATTCAAACTTCAAAAAAGGATGTAGATCTGCTATCTTTTTCTTTTTAATGTGAGGGGTCCACGGCCCAATACGTATACATTTGGGGGTCCTTGATATGAAAATGTTTGAGAACCACTTGGTAAGAGATCAGTATTAAAAGGTAGGCTGGAAACATAATAAAAAGTTAGTGAACACAAAGGTTTTTAGCCTGGGTTTAATAGCAGAGTTGGCATAACGTCTCAGATCCTCTGGGAGTCTGTTGCAGCGAGCTAACCGCTGTCTGGCCACGCTTTGCTTTAACTCTGGGAACACTAAGATCTGAGATGTCTGGATGGTTCATATCGTTGTTGTCGGGCAGAAACCTCGTATCTCCACATTTAAACTTTTTAGGTTTTTTTCTCCTCCGAAAATGAATGCCCTATAATACTTTGTCATACTACAGTATCACACAAAAATAGCCGATCTACAAGCTCGCGACACGTCGTGAGCTTGTAGATCTTCTATTTTTGCTACTTTAACAAAAAAAAATATAAGGTGAATGTTAAAGCTGAACTTTCCTCTTCTACCCCGGATTTGAACCCTGTTTCCTGCGCAAGTCCTGACATTTTTACCATTGAGCTAATAGAGCCCGCCTGCTTGCTCAGGGGATAAATTGAATATTGACCATCAGGTCACAATTCGTGTCAGATCCTGTGCCTAGGAGAGACATGACCTTTGACACCATCTAAATGTCTCAATAGAAGAGCAGGGAGACACAATACAACCACCCCAATTGTATAAGTTATATTGTGTTAACGTACTCTGAACAAGTTATCAATATTGAACCAATGAAAAGTATTAACAAGAGCGTGTGACTAAATAATAATTACATTGGATCCAATTGGAACGCAGGTTCTTCTTTCCATTTCCTGGAAAAGGAACAATTTCAGGACATACAAGGTTTCCACCGACCATGACGTTTATTGCAACAGCAGAGATGTAGAAAAAACAAGGGAGCTGTGTTGGGCTTTATTCTTCAGGCTCACACACACACAGAGCATAGGATGTGGATGAAATGCTCTTATTAGTTTAGCCCATTCACACCGGGAAAGCATCTGTCATTTTAGATTTTAACCACTTTAACCATTATCTTGTACTTTGGGAAATAGCAGATATACAAGCTCATAGCGCGGCACCGAGTGCCGCTATTTATTTCTGAAAAATCATTAATATTTGTGAAAATCTTTGAATATGTATTTTTTTAAGCGAACATTTGTAACTAAAATCTTTGCTTCTGGTGGATTCTACAAATGTATTACAAACAGTTTTTTGAAAATGTTGCTATAATATCAGTGGTTCTCAAACTTTTTCATGTCAAGGACCCCCAAAATGATGTGTATTTGGCCGCGGACCCCCATCTCAAAATATGTTGTTTCCAGGGACACCCAGAAGCAAATATTTGAGAATTAAAAGATTTGCACAAATTTTCTCGATTTTTCAAAAATAGCAGATCTACAAGCTCATAGCGCCGCGCTATGAGCTTGTAGATCTGCTATTTTTGAATAGCAAAGTATAAAATAATGGTTACACATATATATTCCCGGTTTTAATGGGTTAGACAAGGAGAGTATTCTCAAACTTCTTTTATACCAGAGGGGAATTGTTTGGCGACTCCACACTTGAATTCATAGTGCAATTTCAAAGTTGAAAATTTAAAATTTAAGAAATAAAGCAGACATACATTTAATAGGATGTTAGAAAAGGCCTTTACAAAGCTGTGATTCCTGCTGGTATTGTGTCTTATTGACATAGTTTGTATAGTGTTTCTGTTCACATGTGTAAATGGAACCTACATCTGTTGCCAGAACCTTAATGAAAAAAATGAAAAAAGAAACAAAGAAAATGCATGCATGCAGGCTATGCATTTTAAAAATAATTAAACAGACTAAATGGGAAGGATCCATTTTCCTTCACGTTTCCGTGACCCCACTTAGGGACCCGATCCATAGTTTGAGATCCTCTGGTGTATACGTTTACAATAAATAATCCTGAAATGAAATTGTGTATAATCGGTTTGGACCTGCATGGGTCTTCCTCAGGGGAGTGGCTATAGAAAGAGTCAACCAGAGTGGAAAGTCGTGATTTCTTATCAAAAATGCCATGGAGGCTAAATTACAGCAACATATCAGACAATAGCAGTGGTGGTTAAAATACTAAATGCTTTTACTAAGTAAAAGTATCAATACTACATTGCAGAAATACTCTGTTACAAGTACAAGTCTGGCATTCAGACTTTTCTTGAGTAAAAGTACAAAGGTTTTGGCATCAAATAGTAAAAGTACTCATTACACAGAAATCTTCCATTTCATGTTTTCAAAATGTATAAAATCATTTGAAAATAGCAGATCTACAAGCTCACAGCACGTTGTGAGCTTGTAGATCGGCTATTTTCAAATAGCTGAAGTCTATAGGGTTGAGGTGATTAATGTATGTTTTGTAATAATATTTAAAATCTACAAAGTAACTAGTAACTGAAGTATTCTAATAATTGTATTGGAGTGAAGGTAAAATATGTGCTTCTGAGATGTAATGGAGTAGAAGTAAAAGTACAGAAAACTGGAAATACTCCAGTAGAGTACAATTGCCTCAAAATTGTACTCAAGTACAGTAGGCCTACTTGAGTAAATGTACTTAGTTACTTTACACCACTGGACAATAGTAATAAGCCAGTTTACCAAAAAAAAGGTTCTGAAATCTATTGACAAGTAATACAAGTTTAGTACTTTTTCCAACACTGCCGGACACACAAAAGCATCACATTTAAAGATCTCATAACTCTCTCTGTGAGGTAATTCATCAAGACGATTGCCACCTGTAATAGGCTGCTCCACAAACTCAATACGCTCCACTTCCAAAAGGGCTGTTATTGCCTTTTTGACAACCGCAAAAAGCCTTGCCACGGGGCAATCTACATTATTGGTTCTTATGGCATATTTGTGTTCTGCCACTCTATATTTCAAATGCCTCGTGTGAAAACACACTGTATGTGGAGTTAATTATTTAAATGTTTACGTCTACGTATCGTATCTCCATTGTCAAGCAATCGCACCGAGATCAATCTAAAATTTCATCTCACTTCCAATCATTCCATAATTGTGATTTACTACAGCGGTTTTACCAGTGGTCTATCTCATTTCCTCAATGGACTGACGGAGGGTTTCGCACAATTGCTGACACTACAAAAAATATTACAGTCTCTGTTACATATACCAGGACATACAGCAGCAGTTTAATATACCAGCTGCTTCATTTTTCCTTTTACTTGCAGATTCAATCAGCCTTATGCGCTTATGGAGCCCCCTGGGGGCAAGAACAGCCTTCGTACCCCATCACATGCAGTACGTTTACTGTTACTGTGTAGTGTGGGCATCTGAGGTCTCTGAATATATACTGCAGTGGTTTTTAAAGTGGGGGCTACAAGCTCACACGCTGCGACGGTTTTGAGCTTGTAAACTAGCTTGTAGATCGGCTATTTTGGCAATGTCTTTTCTTTTTTTTTTTTAAAGCCCTTCACAATAGGGGGGTCGCAATGGTGGAAGAAGTACCAGCAATACCTAGCAATACCACAATATAAAAATACTATGTTACAAGTAAAATGCCTGTGTTCAAAATGTTACTTGAGTAAAAGTATACAAGTTTTGGCATCAAAATATACTTAATGTACCGGCATAAAATGTTTGAAAATAGCATCTGCCATTTTCAAATCGCCTAGGTATAAAATAGGGCTAAAGTGGTTAATGTATGTTTTTTAATATAATAATGTATATCTGCAAAGTAGTAACTAAAGTTCATATAATTGTAGTGGAGTAAAAGTACAATATTTGCCTCTGAGATGTAGTGGAGTAGAAGTAAAAAGTACAGAAAACTGGAAATACTCTAGTGAAGTAAAAAATACATGAACATTTTACTTAAGTACAGTACTTGCGTAAATGTACTTAGTTACTTTCCACCACTGCTACAATCTCACATGCTGCGATGGTTGTGAGCTTGTAAACTTTGTAGATTGGCTATTTTGCCATATTTGTTTTTGCCCTTTCACAATATAGGGGGGACGCAGCTTAATTGGGACTGTGTCTATTTGGTGGTCCTTGGGATAGGTTTTATGCGCATCAAGTCGACTCTTAAACCAATGCCAATTGCTAGTATTATGCAAAGGCCATATGGTACAAAACAATATAATGTTAACGTGTTGAAAGCAATCTGCTACTGTAATAAATATTGCTGTGTCATCGTCTAGTTCTGTGGGGTGGGGGGAGTGGGGAACGTTTATAAACACGCATATATCATGTTAAATCTGTTACTCTGTATATGTATTATATACCGGTAATCAATACAAATGTGACCACATCTTTTCAAATCTCCCTTATCTTAAACCCATTTAGACCTGGAACACATCTGTGTCACTTTAAGATTTATTTGGCTATTGAAAAATAGCAGATATGCAAGCTCATAACGCGGCACCGAGTGCCGCGCTATGAGCTTGTAGATCTGCTATTTTTGAAAAATTGTGAAAAACATTTTTAAAGTTTTTTTTTTCAAAAAAAAAAAAGAAAAAGGATTTAGAAAACATTTTTAAGAATCGCCTCAGGTCTTAATGGGTTAAACCCATTTAGACCGGCAAACCCTATACGTAACTATACCTTTCAATCCGGAACCCCTTTTGGGGTCTCTCCTATGAATTGAATACACAGGACCCCAATGGAAACAAGCCATAGGCTAGTGCTTTCTTGGGTTCAATCCTTTTAGCATTGTATTTGTATTAAACTGTACTTTCTGTGCTTTTTTTTGGCAAACTGTTAATAAAGTATTCAATCAATGAATCAATACATTTTCTGTAATTTTTGAATACATATTTGAAGTTTTTCAGAAAACGTAGGTCTGGATTTAGAAGGCGTTTTTAGAATCAGCCTCAGTTCTAAATAAAATAAATGGGTTCAGCTCTTAGGCTATTTCCTTCTAGATGTTGTCTTTTAGGTCATTGTCTTTGAATTCTTTCATTGATTTGTGGTACAAAACCGTGTTCTCCTGCAGGAATGCTATCAGCCGGCCCGCCACCATGGTGAATTAATGTTTTGATGTGACGTCACATCCACATGCCAACAACATGCATTTTGATTGGTCAGAGGTGTAGAAGTCGCCAGCGAATGTTTCGCAAAATTCGACCACGGTCCGAAAAAAGATAACAGCCGCATATTCGCTCCGCGAAACCTCATCGCTGATGTGAAAGCTTGCATTGACTTTATAAGGTTTAAAAAAAGAAAGTGATATATTCACAGGAAAAATGGCTTCCAGTGTATAAGGACCTTGAGACCTACAAATTCCTTCTGTTGTATAAATGTTTGAGCAATGATTTACAAGTAGTCCCAAAAGCTCTCTTGAGCCAGTGGGCTTCCATCCTAACTGTTAGATAACTGTACGTTATGTTTGACCTTTAAGGAGGAGGGGGATCGTTAGGAAAGTGGGAGGATGTGAGAAAATTCAAAGGAGGGGTCACTCCTGTCCTGAGGACGAGTCAATTAGACCCAATTAGCTTCCTGGTCCCTGCTCAGTCAGAGGTGCATTTCGGCCCTAAGCTGTTGAGTGATTCAACAATGAAGAGCAATATTTTAAAATCAACTCTGTGACTCACCGGAGGGGAATTGCTATCTGTATGAATGTATGTATCTTTATGTATCCAGTTTTCTACTGTATAATGTATCTTCCCTTTGCTCTCAATCTACGTCTTATCCTCTCTCTTTTCACGGAGCACACATAACAATACAATGGCATCCCTGGCCTATTTGAGATTCTAACCAGTCCAATTTAATGTCAAATCTGTTATTTGGTATTCAGTGGGATGCGACAGGATAATAAACAAACATACATTTTCCGAACAGAAACGTAGCCTACATGTTAAATGGGTGTGGGTGGCGGGAAGGGACTTATCACACACTAGAATAGTCAATCACACACCTATGCATGAAGCCTTGAATTCATGGCAATGTTTTTGTTTTTTTGACACATTCCTGAGCCAATAATTTGATGACCGGGTGTATTTCCGGTAGGAGACTCAAAGAGACTCCTTTGAGTCTCCTATACCGGATACATTAGCATCTTTCTGCCGGTAATCAAACTATTGGCTCAGGAATGCGACAAAAAGGGTCTACTCTGTGTGGAGTTTGCATGTTCTCCCCGTGTCTCTCAGGGTAGTTAATACCCTCACAAAAACATGCAGTAATCCTGGTCGCTATACCGCCTCCCCCATGACAGCCGGGGCGCCTGATGGAGGGGAAAGGAACTGGTAGGAATAACGTGTTCCTTCCACGCGTTACGTCCTACCGGGGAAACTCCCCCCTGTCAGGTGACAAGGAAGTCAGTTGGCTCTCATGCATTGAAGGAGGCATGAGCTCGGCCCTGGGCTCCCCAGGCTGGTGGGGGTAGTGTAGCGCCCATGATCACTTTGGTAAAAAGAAAAGGAATGCGACAAAAACTAAAAAATCTTCATGAATTCAATGCTTCATGGGGTGTGTAATTGATAGAAAAAAATATATATATTGGGTGAACTACTCCTTTAAGATAATGGATTATGTGGACGCTGGCCCCCAAAAAGGTTGAAAACCACTGCTCTTAGTTGGACAAGATCCAGCCAAAAACAGCACGTCTCTGGGTGACAAACAGTAGAAATTGGTGGTATGTCTACATATACAGTATCTCTTTATTTTAACCCATTAAGACCGGGAACGCACCGGGAATGCAGATATACAAGCTCATAGCAAAGCACCGAGTGCCACGCTATGAGCTTGTATACCTGCTTTTTTTCTTTTTAATCATGAAAATGTGTTCAAATCTTTTAATAATAAATAAAAAATGTAAAGAGAAAATATAGGTTTTTTTTAACTCAAATCTTTGCTTCTGGGGGGTCCCTGGAACAACATATTTTGAGATGGGGGTCCGTGGCCAAATACATTATAATTTTGGGTGGTCCCAAACAGAACCACTGATGTAGAACCATAAGTTTGTTCGCTTAAGAAAACTTCTATATTCAAAGATTTGCACACATTTTCACACTTTTTCAAAAAAATTGCAGATCTACAAGCTCATAGCGCGGCACTCGGTGCCGCGCTATGAGCTTGTAGATCTGCTATTTTTGAATAGCCCAAAGAAATCTAAAAATGACACACAGATGCTTACCCGTTCTTATTGGATTAAAAGGCTTTATACATGCTCATTAAAATGGCGATGTATTTGTTTTGCTGGGGTGTGTGGGGGTGAAGTGCCGAAGGGATGACCTTTCCTCGCGGGGTGGAAATGTAATTTCATGGCCTGTTAGACACTGGACTCCAACAGTAAATAGACTGGGGGAAGTTAGTGTTGCTTATCTGTGGGGGGGGGGGGGCACACTAGGACCACCACTATAGCACATCGGACCCTCAGGCAGCCCACCCCCCCCCCCCCACGACATGAACCGAGAGTGCAAACACTCAAGTGTGGACGTAACTAATAAGCACACTGGAAAATAATTACCAGTGGTGTAAAGTAACTACACCACTACATGCACTCAAGTAGCGTACTTAAGTACAATTTTGAGGTATCTTTTACTTTCTTCAGTATTTACAAGTTTCAATACTTTTATTTTACATCTCAGGGTAAAATATTGTACTTTTACTCCACTACAATTATATGAAAACTTTAGTTACAAGATACTATGGTTTTTGATTATTATTATAACACATGCATTAACCACTTCAGCCCTATATGCATACTACTTAGGCTATTTGAAAGTAGCCGATCTACAAGCTCACAACGCGTCGCAAAGCTACGCGTTGTGAGCTTGTAGATCTGCTATTTTCAAAGCATTACTTTGTATACATTTGGAAACTTGTGAAAAGGGACATTCTGCAAAAACGAGTATTTTTACTTTCAGTACTTTAGTATATCTCAATGCGAATACCTTTTTCGAATAACAGACTTTTATTTGTAACAAAGTGTTTCTACATTGTGGCATTGCCACTTTTACTTAAGTACAATGTACAGTGTGTGTGTGTGTGTGTGTGTGTGTGTGTGTGCACGCGTATGTGTCTGTGGTTGTCTGTGTTTGCGTGTGCATGTGCGTGTCTGTGTGTGCGAGTGTGTGTGCATGCGTTTGTCTGTGTGTGCGTGTGTGTGTGCATGCGTTTGTCTGTGTTTGTCTGTGTGTGTGTGTGCGTGTGCTTGTCTGTGCAGTGTGTGCCTGTGTGCCTGTGTGCCTGTGTGCGTGTGTGTGTGTGTGTGTGTGTGTGTGTGTGTGTGTGTGTGCCCGTCCACACATGCTGACAGTGCTAGAGCAGAGCAGGAAAAATCACAGTGAAATTGGATCGGGGCAGACCCCGCTGAAGAGCACACTTATTCAAACTGCTAATGAGAATGCTTAATGCGGCACCATTTGTGAAAATAAATGTGGGAATCAATATTTTTCAAACCCCCAGCCTGCCTGAAACCCAGCCAGCAGAGTTACATGCCAGAAAAAATAGATAACAATGAATATTATTGCTTTCCAGAAATGCGTGGCGCCGGAGTGCAGGGACATTGTTATTTTGTGCTTGAAAGATTCTCTTCACTCTTCCCGGCTTCTAAATGTCTCATCAAAGTTTATGATGTAAAAGCAGTTGGATGCAGAGTAGGCTAGGCGACGCTAGTTCAATATTATCTGTTACAAAAGGAGGTGCATTACAGACTAGTGCTGCCAACAGAAGAGTTGAGGCACTCTGGAAATACTGCGTGCGTCTCAACTCTCACTGCATATATTACTGGATGTACCACCCCTGTCTACAGAGCCGTAGGCCTATAGACATGTGCTCTGACTTGATTTAGCCCATAAAGACCGGGAAAGCATCTGTGTAATTTTTTAGATTTCTTTGGGCTATTAAAAAATAGCAGATCTACAAGCTCATAGCGCAGCAAATCTGCTATTTTTTTTTAAATCGTGAAAATTTCATTTTTCTATATGTTTTTTAAAGCAAACATTTGTAACTCAAATCTTTGCTTCTGGGGATTCTACAAATGTCTTCTAAATCCTAACAGTTTAAAAAAAAAAAAATGTGTTTCTATATCAGTGGTTCTCAAACTTTGTTCATGTCAAGGACCACCCATGTATTTGGCCGTGGACCCCCATCTCAAAATATGTTGTTCCAGGGACCCCCAGAAGCAAATTTTAGTTAAAAATGTTCGCTTAAAAAATATATATATATTATTCAAAGATTTGCACAGATTTTCAAAAAAAAAAAAAAATCAAAGCTCGTAGCGTGGCACTCGGTGCCGTGCTATGAGCTTGTAGATCTGCTTTTTTCTTATAGCCAAAGAAATAAAAAAATGTACACAGATGCGTTCCCGGTCTTAATGGGTTAAAGACATGGCACTACCTTAAAAAAAATGTTTTAGTGGAGAGAGCTGCCAGGCGCATAACTGGCATGTATCTTACACCTGCAAGTTATGCGCATTATGGAAGATATATAGTCCTACTATAGCATCGTAAAAAAAAACATCACATGAGGCCTGTGAGATGAGATTTTAAACAAATTCTCCGGCAGTAACAAGGTTGATGAAGACATCGGAGGCGGAGGAGGATTGACAACGCGTGAACAAAAAAAACATAAAACAATCAATTCACATTCCACCCCCCTCCAGCTTTTCTATTAAGGCTGCTAATAGTTTCAAAAACGAATCGCACTCGCAGGTACACATCCCCAAATAAATAAAGGAATATGTTATTGTAAAAGGGAGTGCATTATTCATACAGAATGCATTTGAACCTTTTCCATAATTATTTTGCTCTTCAAAGAGCCTGTGTATTTGGTTTCATTTCGGCGGAGATGATGAAAACATATTTTCCAATCAAAACAACACAAGTCCAGACTGGCGCATGGATAGGTGTGGCGAATAGAATCTGGGCATCATCACATGCCCAGATTGCAGAATATTGACGGGGCAACAACACCACACACAGACATCATCAACGACTGAAGACTTGATCAGTCGAGCACCACCCGAGAGCACCACAGTCCACTGTTGCATTTAGAACTAAAAAGCATCAAAAGTAGGACGAAAAATCTACCTTTTTAACAAAGTGTTTTCTTAATTGTTCCTGGGCCTTTGCTTTTTGTCTTTGCCCTGTTTTTTACCTAGTTTTAATTTGACCCTTTAGTCTAGCCTAGTTGGGTCCCATGTAATTGTTTGGTTGCCTATGCTGTTTTTATGCCTTGCTATTAACCCTGTAGCACTTTGAGATTCGCAAGAATGTAAAGTGCGTTATAAATAAAATTAATTGTTATTGTTATTATTATTGATCAATTCCTTTAAAACAGGGGTCCACCACCAACAATGGTGCTTCCGGCTTGTTCGAGCATCTATACAAATAGGAGATAACAAGGTTCACTCCCACTCCGAAACCACCGTTCCTGCATGGTTCCCCCAGACTGTTTTTCTTTTGTAACAAAAAAAAAAGGCATGGGTTTCCGAGGCCACCTTATAGCTGGCTCCTTTCCAAGTGAAGGAGCAGCCTTCTCATCTTATTCTTTCGGTCATGACCCACTCTTCATCCTTTATCCTGCATTTCCAATTGAAGGCCCTAAAGCGAAAAGACATAGTGTTTGATTAGATCCACACTCCATACTGTATAGTTTTTGTAACAAACAAGACCAAAGACACTCCTGTGTAGGAGTAACAGAACTGCATGGAAATGGGAGAGAAACATGCACGCACACACACACACACACACACACACACACACACACACACACACACACACACACACACACACACACACACACACACACACACACACACACACACACACACACACACACACACACACACACACACACACACACACACACACACACACACACACACACACACACACACACACACAGGGTTGTACTGATGAATAGTGGTTGTGTTGTGAGAGACTAAAAGTGCACCTTAAGTACAGACTGCTGGAGACAAAGTGTGAAGTGCTATTCTTCAAGAGAAGAACCAGCCACTTTAAACTCATATAGGCTACGGGAGAAGTGTGTGTGTGTGTGTGTGTGCGTGTGTGCGTGTGTGCGCGCGTGTGTGTGTGTGTGTGTGCGTGCGTGTGTGTGTGTTGCTACCTTCCATTGTCTAAATCTAAAGCTGTCTGGCTTGACTTATATGTTTTGTTTTATTCAACGAGCAAATATTTGAGTACATGAGTGCAGAGGAGGAAAACACTTGCTTAATCCATCAAGACCGGGAACGCATCTGTGTCATTTTAGATGTCTTTGGCTATTCAAAAATAGCAGATACAAGCTCATAGCCCGGCACAGAGTGCCGCGCTACGAGCTTGTAGATCTGAAATTTTTTTTTTATCCTGAATTTTTTTTTGCAAATCTTTGAATATATCTTTTTTAAAGCGAACATTTGTAAATTATTTTGTTCCAGGGACCTCCAGAAGCAAAGATTTGAGTTACAAATGTTCGCTTTAATATATATATATATTCAAAGATTTGCACACATTTTCACGATTTTTCAAAAAAAATTGCAGCTCTACAAGCTCATATGAGCTTGTATATCTGCTATTTTTTAATAGCCAAAAGAGATCTAAAATGACACACTTACGTTCCCGGATCGATTGGATTAAATTGAAAAAGGTGCAACAGGCCCATTAAAGAGCACACTTATTCAAACAGCTAATGAGGATGTTTAATGTAACGCCATTCACGACAATGAATGGCGAATCAATATGGTTGAACCCCCGGCCCCCCGAGAGCCAGCTATATATAATGTTACACAACAGAACAAATACATACTGTACCACCCATGAGAGCGACACGTGAGCTTTGTAGATCTGCTATTTTCACTAGTTTGGATCTCGGTGAGACGTCAATTGTCTCTTTTGGCTCTCGAGCTAAAACGTTTGGAAACCACTGAATTAGGCCCTGTGTCCAATGGGCATGTTTCTAATCGTTTATTGTTTAACGGGAGCGCCACGTTTTTTGGAAACTCCAGCAGCTTGGCGTTGCACTGGGCATTTACCTTCCCTGCCTGACGAAATATTTTCAGCTTGGGGACAAGTCGTCCTTCTGGGACGCTTATTACCTTAGCCTGGATTATAACTTCACAAAAATGATCGTTGTAATTGACCGATTTGAAAAATATAAGATAATTCAGGCCCTTGGCTTGCTGTCAACAGGCACAAGAAATACACTGAACGGCCTAGCGTAGTCTGCAAGACTATCTTTCGAACAAACACGCACAAACACACATACAAACACGCACGCACGTACGCTTGCACGCATGTACACACACACACACACACACACACACACACACACACACACACACACACACACACACACACACACACACACACACACACACACACACACACACACACACACACACACACACACACACACACACACACACACACACACACACACACACACACACACACACACACACACACACACACACACACACACACACACACAGAGAACATGATGTCCACCCTGGCAGAGATAACAATGAACATTATTGCTTCCAGAATGTTTGGCATTGACGATCGCAGAGAGCATTTTATTTTCTGTGCTTGAAAGATTGGCTCCACTCTGCGCTTCTAAATGTCTCATCAAAGTTTATGATGTAAACGCAGGTGGATGCAGAGTTTATGATGTAAACGCAGGTGGATGCAGAGTGTGCCAGTTCAATATTATCTCTACATTACAGAGTGTCACAGCCACAGCCATATGGTCCATGCGTTTCTGTTTTCCTCTCCTTCTGTGGCCACTGTTGGTCTCGGATTGTGTGTGTGTGTGTGTGTGTGTGTGTGTGTGTGTGTGTGTGTGTGTGTGTGTGTGTGTGTGTGTGTGTGTGTGTGTGTGTGTGTGTGTATATTAGATTTTTTAATGTTTTTCTTATGATTATTATTCATATTATTATTCATAGCAGTTGAACCCATTATGACATGAGGCCGATTCTACAAATGCCTTCTAAATCAGTAGTTCTCAAACTTTATTGAGCCAAGGACCTCCACATTGATATATATTTGGCCGTGGAGCCCCATCTGAAAAGGTTTTTATGCCAGGGACCCCCAGAAGAGAGGATTTGTGTTAAAAAATGCAAAATAATTCTACATTTTTCAAACACTTTCAAGTTTTTTTCCACCCAAAAAGATCTAAAATATCAGATGTACAAGCTCACACAAAGTGACGCGCTGCGAGCTTGTACATCTGCTATTTTCGAGAGAACCACTGTTCCAAAGCAATGTTGTAAATGTTCTGAAATACTTATGTTGCGATACGTAATAGCTAAAATCTAAAATGACATTAATGGTTTAATCGTTAATACGTCAACGGGGGGGGGGTCCAGTTATTTAATTTAAAATATTAGTTATTTAATTTCAAGGACCCCCATTTCGGGACCTGGGCACGGACCCCCATTTGACAGACGGACACAGAGTTACAGACCCGCAAAGGTCCACTGAGACCCCTGGTGGTCCCCGGACCCGACATTGAAAAAACACATCTTTAGGCTCTATAGGCACATCAGCCACATTGGAAAAAAAAGTGGGCCTCTTCCTTACTTCCTCCACAGGTGTTACCAATGATACTAATGAAGGCTCTGTTCTGTTCTGATCAAACAGAGTCAGGGTGCTGATATTGCGAGTACGAAGGAATTGATCAGGATCAGGCAAATGGGGGGACGGTCCTCGCTCCCTGAAGTGTCATTTTTGAAGTGTCGTCAATTACTTATGACACGTAACACCAGTGGTGTAAAGTAACTGAGTACATTTACTCAAGTAATGCACAATTTTGAGGTATTTTTACTTTACTGGAGTATTTCCAATTTTCAGTATGTTTACTACGGCGCTACATCTCAGAGGCAAATATTGTACTTTTACTCCACTACAATTATTTGAAAACTTAGAAACTAGTTACTTTGCAGATATACATTATTTTTATCAAAAAACATATATTAACCACTTTAGCCCTATTTTATACATGTCGCATCGCGGCGCGTTGTGAGCTTGTAGATCGGCTATTTTCAAACATTTTAGTACTTTTACTTTTGGTACTCTAAGTACATTTTGATACCAATACTTTTGTACTTTTACTCAAGTAAGATTTTGAACACAGGCCTTTTACTTGTAACAGAGTATTTCTACATTGTGGTATTGATACTTTTACTTAAGTAATATATCTGAGAACTTCTTCCACCACTGCGTAACACAGCTGCATCACTGGTAAAGGATCTTATAGCTTCTTAGTTGTAAGCCAGTGTTTCCAAGTTGAAATGTGACATATAGCTCTGTTCAACACAATGCTGTACCCGCCTTCAACTGTACATACTTTACCCATTTGTTTCTTAAAGTGTTTTAGTATGCTTTTGACACTGGCTTTGGCAATGTAAACCGAATTGAATCGTTATTTCTCAGATGTATATTGAATGCTGTGTTTCTTTCTAAAGTAATTGCTATACTGATGACTTTTTTTTTTTTTTTTCACAGAACATGACAGATGTGAAAATAATAAATATGCTGAGGAATTGAACTGTTTGACATGCATTCTGCCATACTGTAGATCCACCCATGCACAACAAACCACATGACTTTGTAAATGAAAATCAATCAAACCCTTATTGCATTTATAAGTGCATATCACATGCTCACATGCTTATAATGAGGGTGCAATTTGTGGGAAAGAACAGATGAAAACAGGACTATTTTTTTATTCATAAAAATAAAGACATGATCAACAGTGTACAACAAACAATAACAAACCTGTAATTGCCTGCTGGTCGGAAACGTGCAACGACTAATAACCGCAGAAGGAATGAAACGCTTTGATCACAGTTATTCAGAGATATATTGAGTCATCTCTCTTCCAGTTTAACCCATTGAGACCTGAAGCCGATTCTACATGTCTCCTAAATCTCAACAGTTTTCTGAAAAACGCATGTTTCTATATCAGTGGTGCTCAATCTTTTTCATGTCAAGGACCCCCAAAATTATATGTATTTGGCCGCGGACCCCCATCAAAATATTTTGTTCCAGGGACCCCCCCCCCCCCAAAAGCAACGATTTGAGTTAAAAATGTTCGCTTTAAAAATACATATATTCAAAGATTTGCACACATTTTCACGATTTTTCAAAAATAGCAGATCTACAAGCTCGTAGCGCGGCACTCGGTGCCGCGCTATGAGCTTGTATATCTGCTATTTTTGAATAGCCCAAAGTGTAAATTAATGCTTTTTAGCTCAAATCTAAAAATGCCACAGTTCCAGGTCTTAATGGGTTAATCAAGTGAGACACTTTCACTATTGTATGAGACCACACACACACACACACACGTGCGAGCGCACGGAGCGACGCATGTAGTGAAACTGTGAAAAGCATTAGCCTTAATTCTGACAAAATCCACTTTTGCAATAAATGTTTTATATCATTAAAATAGAAGCAGATCAAACGTTGCGTCGGCTCAACATAATTCCTTTGAAGTCCGCGATTGCTGTGGCTTTTGGATCCCATCTCCCAGACAGCACATTTTACATGCCATAGCTCGAGGAGACGGTTGGCTGCAGTATCCAATCCACGACTAAATATCATTCATTACGTCCCAAAAAAAATGCAATAACGTATGCGCAAAGGATGCACTGGATGTATCCTTGCTCCAAGCACGTTGGGGAGCCTCATCTTTCCTCTCTCGGCTCCTGGAGGAGCAACTTATGACTATTGGGACGTAATCGATCTCCGGGTCACGGCTGAAGGATGGAGCAACGAGGCCAGGAGGCAGAAGAAAGAGAATTGGCGTTTGGCTATTGTTTTCTTAATGCCTCCTTAGTGGGAGGGACTAAGATACAAGGATTTTATTTTTTAAGTGAGAGAAACGAGGATACAACTACTGTATAGTGGCACGCTGGGCAAGACCTGGGATGTTGGTTGTCTAGGAAGTTGACAACCGGAAATGGTTGAATTTGGCGGAAGTACCGCCCAAGGAAATGACGTTGATGCTTTACAAATCTGTTAACGTTCTCCGTGAATGAAACGAGTGTTGTGATTGGTCAAAAAATATCGTTTCTGGGGGAAACGGAAATCCTGTCCACTCAGGACTTCCTAGACACTTGCTGCTTTAGGTCGTGACCAGGCTCTTCTCTTCGCAGATGAGTGAGGCTGGGACCGAGGCTAGTATAGTGGTGACTGCACCAAACAGATTACTTCAGACAACAACAGACTGTGGCAAAAGCTGGCATTTAGTTCAGCAGAAGCAGTCGGCTGATGTGCACATTGTTGTGCAAATGCGTTTGAGCTAGCAGGCTGGCCTGCCAGTGTTGCCAGGTCTGCTTATTATAAGCGACTTTGGGCTTGTTTTCCTGTAAAGTCGCTTGTCGATTCATAGTTGCTGGTTGCTTTTGTTTGGGCTTGTTTCTGAAGTGCAGTTGCTTATTTGGGCTTGCTTTCAAGATTCTTTTTTAAAATAGCTGATGCGATAGGGCTCAAGTGGGGAAACTGGTCGCTTCTTTTTGGCTTGTTTTCATAGACCTCGTCGCTTGTTTCTCTCACATAATCTGGCAACACGCTCAGCTGGACCAAAACACCAAAAAAATCGGTGCGGTGGAGAGCTGCCTCTTCTTTTCAACAGACACTGATGAGTTTCACCATGCAGGGGTGTGTCTCTCATGTCCTTCAAATCAAATATTCACTTCCTCCACTTGCATCCTTTCCTTGCGTCTTAGTCCCTCCCACCGCGGATGAAACGAGGCGAAGAGAGAGGAAATGAATAGAAATGTTATTTAGAGAAGCGGGACGCAAATTCCTCAGAAGTGTCATGTTGAGCGACGTCCATTATGTTGCCCAGCTGGAGGTATGGAGTAATCACACATCATGCTGTTCAGCTGGGAGAGTGGCAGGAGGCACTTTTGTTTCCTATCTCCTAGTGATGACGCCTAATCCTGAGAAAAAGACACGAGTGGCCCAATTGCGGTCCGACTTCTACTTCCAGTCAGTGGTGGAAAGTACATTTACTCAAGTACAGTACTTAAGTAAAATTTTCAGGTACTTTCAATACTTTCTACTTCTTCTCATACGCGTCAATCCCGGGGGGGACGGGGGGGTTTTGTCACCCCCTAGCTTCAGATTGGACCCCCCCCAAGTCAGATTGGACCCCCCCCAAGTAATTTAGGATAATTAAAAAATACTTTTTTAATTTAAGTTAATAGAATCCGAACCCGCTTTTGAAATCATGACATGCACTAATAAACACTAATTTATCCCCCCCCCCCGTGTAAATCCCAAAATGGTTTGGTCCACAGCGGCGCATTCTCGAAATTCCTCCTCACACTGCACGGTGAAAACACTCGCCCCAAAACACACTCACCCCTACTTTTTTCGCCGGCCGAGGCCGCCAGATATACACGGGGCGACTGTGTTTTGGGACGATGCGTTTTTGTATTGTATCTATCGGCCACACAGCAACATCCAACATGTGGTTTTTCACCGGGTTTGTTTACGTTTTGGGGAAAGAGCTCAACAACATAACGAGACACGAGAGGATACAAGAGCTATCTGTGCTAGCTGCAAAGTGTGCATATTTAAGTATTTTAAAACAGTGAAAGCTACCGAGGAAAAAGAAACAGAGAGTGATAGACCCCCGCCGACTCAAACTAACGACGAAAACGGGAGTTTATCATCAAATCCAAGGATTCGTAGTGTATAATTATAAACAAACAACCTCCTGGTGCTTCCAAGTTGGGGGGTAGTTTGACCAAAACCAAAGGTATTGAAGAGGAGGATAATGTTACGGTCATGAGAGATCAAAGGATTTAGCAGCTGCCATTCTGATAATGTTAGGAGAATGGACTGACAGGAGTACATAATGAAGTTGACCAAAGTTTCTCAGGTGCATTATATTTGTTATTAGTGTCTGTCTATCCTCTGAAACAAACCAACTCCAAGTGCGGCTGCATCAGTGATGAGTAAGTTTACTAAGTTAATATAAAGCAAACTTCATGTTCTGAACCAAACTCACACGTCTCTGTGCCAAACCTTCTATTCGTTATACTTTACAGTAGCTATTGATAATCGTAGATGGTTGATGCTCAATTCCTCTGCTCTGCTCATTATTTGAAACAGCCAGTGGTGGGTAAAATAAAATGTATATTACTCCTACTTGGCAGTTGGCTGTGCCTCGGCCTGTGTTTTGCCTTGAGGTGATCAGGGCTACTCATCCCCAAGTCATTTAGAATAATAAAAAATGAATGTTGAAATAGTATTTTGATATTAAATCAGTAAAATTAGGCAAAATAACATAACCCTAACCTAACCCTAAAACCAAAATAAAGTAACCAAAATCCAAGAAAGAACCCTCCCAAATCCGCCATATAACCACATTTTTTACATTAGTATAAACCCATTTTGTTTGAATATTTTATTAGGCAGAAATTGTTTTTTGTGATAATAAATTGGTAAAATCAGGCAAAAATATGAATTAAATAACATAACCCTAACCTAACTCCTAATCCTAACCCTAAAACCAAAATAAAGAAACCAAAAACTGGAAAAAAAACGAACCCAATCCGCCCAGAACCGCGAAAAAAACGGACCCAATCCGCCCAGAACCGCGAAAATTTTCAGCGGCCGCGGGGGGTCCCCAGCCTCAAGCCAGATTGACGCCCCTGCTTCTTCTACTCCATTACATCTCAGAGAAAGATATTGTACTTTTACTCCACCACAATTATTTGAAAACTTTAGTTACTAGTTACTTTGTAGATTTTAATTATTATTACAGAACATACATTAACCACTTCAGACGTATTTAAACTTTGGCTATTTAAAACAAAAGCAGATCTACAGTTTTTGAGCTCGTAGAACTGCTTTTTTCAAAAATAATTTCAAACATTTCAAACATAACGGGACATTCTGCATAATGAGCACTTTTACTTTTGGTTTATATATATTTTGTTGCCAATACTTTTGTATTGTTGCCGATAAAGTACATTTTGATTACTGGACTTTTACTTGTAACAGAGTGTTTCAGTATTGATACTTTTAAAGTATCTGCTTGCAGTTTGAGGGAGGACAGAGGAGCTAGGAGAGTGCAAAGCAAAAAAAAAGGAGGCTGTAACTCACATGGAGGAATAATCTCTCTCCTACCCAGTTCCACTCTCTGCTGCACATGCAGGCTGACAGAGACTGTCCTCCTCAGCTTGCAGCTTCCAACCTTCCAACACGGCCAACAGCAGTGTTCGCTGGAGCGCCCGGCCAAGCTCTCCATGGTGGTGGGCAGGAACTTTACCCCTGCGCCACCTGGACGCCCCCATGCGTGTGTGTGTGTGTGTGTGTGTGTGTGTGTGTGTTCCTGTCCTGCTGCTCACTCACCTGGATCCTGCACACCTGCCTTCAATCAGCTCATCACCCCCTGCAGAGCCAACACACCAGCCATCCATGAGCTCACCACCTCTCCTCTCCTGCATATATAAGCCCAGGCTCTTCACCCGCTCCTCATCACAGTGTTGTTTCAGCTTCAGTGGTTCTATAGTGACATGAGTCAGACCTCCGTAGTTTAGTGCGGTGGTTCTCTAAGTCAATGGTTCTCAAACTTTTACATTTCAAGGTCTCCCCTTAAAGGGATAGTTCACCCCAAAAAATTACCAGCGGACCGGTAGGCAGCGGTTCCGGTAGGAGACACCTTTGTACCTCCTACCGGAACCGCTGCCGGTCATCAAATTATTGTCTTAGGAATGCGACAAAAACTAAAATATATCCATGAATTCAAGTCTCCATGGGGTGACTAATCAATAGAAAAAAAAGCCATTTTGGCGGTGAACTATCCCTTTAACTCTGACTGTATACAAATGGAACCAAATGGACCCGTTTGGAACAGTTTACAAATGGAACCAAATGGACCCTGGTTTTGTAAACAGTTGTAAATTGTTCCATTTGTAAACTGTCAAGAGTTACAGACTTAGAACCCCCCTAAAAGGAACCCTGAGAATCCACTTTGAGAACCAATGCTCGAAAGTGGGGTCCAGGGACCCCTGGGGTTCCTTGAGGGGGGGGGGTCCCAAACGGACCCTCGTACAAATGGAACGGGTCCATTTGGTTCCATTTGTACACTCTCAGAGTCACGGGGGTCTCCTTGAAATTAAACAAGTTTGAGAAACACATGTGATTCATTCTGTGTTTTGATTCCAAGTGTGTTTACTGTCTTTACTTGATGTGCAGCATCAGTAGTTAGTCTGTATGCCTGCCTGCTCGCTTGTGGGCTAACCTGCCAATCTGCCTGCCATTCCAGCCTGTCCATGCCATTCACCATCACTCCTCAACTACTGACTGTCCTCTATAAATAAACCTTCTTAGAGACAAGGCAACAGATCATTTTAAGTGATGGAAATTGAACTAATGTGTAAAAAATCTCATAAACAATACATATATATCATAATCATAGAATAGAGCTAAATCTGCATGGAAGTACTGTATAGTAGGCTATCACCCTGCTGTTGCTCGACAGTGACACTTATACAGTATCATCATCAATATACATAATTTATTTTATATTTGATAGTAGAGAGGCTTCCAGAGCAAAGCATTTGTGGTATTTGTCACTGAGTTTTAGCATACACAGTGACATGAGGTATCTGCATTTAACTCATCCTAAGTAACAGGAGCAGTGGGCGCTGAGGGCGTGATAGTTTTATACAACTAGATTCTGACAAGTACCGGAAAAGACGCGCTGTGATTGGCCAGTATTCACTTTGAGTGGCAGATGGGGCAAACGCTCACCCTAAAACATGATTTACCATTCTGTGCCTATTGGTACATAACTGGTACTGCGCTGGGTAGGCTCAAGTGAACTTCGCAACGTTCGGCACAGCAACTCGCTCGCTTTGGCTCGCTCGGTGGTGCCTCTCGTGGCTCAAGTTCGCTTGAGACGGCGTGCCTCCGTCGCGGTTCAAAACGATACTTTATCGGCGGAAAAAAAAAGGGTCCGCAGTTGTCAGAAAAAGAATGCCGGCAGCGTGATTCGATCACGACGGAATGGGGTCGGCAGTCCAAGCTCAGCGAGGCACACCACTAGACCAGTTAGGGTCAAATTAGGGGTTTGGGCTGTATTAGAATGTGACAACACCCCCACCATCCCCTCTGGGGGCGGAGTCCTTGTTTTCTCGTTTTTGCATTCAGCCAATCGCAAGACAGGCAGGGTGGGGCTTGGTAGAATCTAGTTAAATAACACGTGCGGTACGAAGCAGCGCCTTGAGGAGCAGTCGAGGGTTCAATGTCTTGCTCAGTGATACTTTGACACATTGCTGAAGCCTGGAATCGAACCTGGGATGTATGGTCTCCCAGGCGGGCTCCCATAACCATTCAGCTATGGCCACCCTATGTACATTTATAAGTCAATATTATAGCAACTACAACCAATACAGTATGCACAACTAACAACTTTCTCTACTCATGATCCCACTATTACTGTGGTTTCCGTGATGGTACCTGTACAGTCACCTTTTCAAAACTTTTCTCATTATAAGTCATTTCCATGGAATGATTATACAAAAAAACAAACAACTGTGTATTTGGGTTCTGGTTCATTCACTCTGAGCTCCATATAACACACATAGAGACAGATGAAGCACAGCGCATACGGTGCGCGCCGCGTGGCACATCTCAAATCTCCTTGCATCTATTATGCATTGCCTCATCTATGTCTACAGAGCCTCACATGCGTTCTGAATTGATTTAAAGAAAAACGGCACCACCTAAAAAATCATTTTAGCAGAACGAGAGAGAGAGAGAGAGAGAGAGAGAGAGAGAGTCAGAGAGAGAGAGCTGCGAGGCTGCATATAACTGGCAGCTATCTATGGAGGATATATTATTCCCACCACTATAGCCCTCGTAAAAAATTCAGTGAGGCCCGCGAGATGAGTTGTTTGAACAAAGAGAGGATTTCGGCGGCAGTAATGAGGCCGTTGAACACATCGGAGGGTGTTAGACAATGCGTGAACAAAAACCCATAAAACAAGCCATTCACATTCTGGCCCCCCTCCGGAGGTTTTTCTATGGAGCCTGGTAAATTAATCATTTTCAAACCGGTTGCACTTGCAGGTACGCATCCTGAAAAATAAAGGAATATGTTATCGTGTCAAGATAAAAAGGATTACATAATTCATACCGCTGACCTCTGCTGAACCTGTTTTTTCTCCCCTTATTTGCTCTCCAAAGGCCCGTTTGTTAGGTTTCATTTCTTCCCTTTCGGCGGAGACGCAAGACAACACAACAACTCCAATCAAAAACAACACAATTCAGGCGGTTCGCCCGGTGGCTCCATCGGCCCGTTAGAGCACGTACAGATCATTGTGCGCCTTTGTGAGCCCCGCGAGGACCGCGGGTTTGAATCCGACTCCCGGACGTGCCTCGCATGTCTCTCTAGTCTCTACACTCTCTCATCTAAGAAATAAAGAATAAAAATGCCCAACAAAGTAAACAAAATAGATCAAAAAAGTTTAAAAAAACAATTTAAAAGTACAGACTTTTAGACTTAACTACAAAACTCTCATGTTCCTCCGAGAGGCAATTTGTGGTAGAGAACATAAACACAAATTAAAAGCACATCAATCAACAAATACAACATGAATCCAAAACGTATCTATATCACCAATTATAAAAATCATCACAGACCCAGACTAACATTTAAGGCACTTGTTGTCGACTTGTCTACCATCAGTTATAAACAAACAAACAAACAAAATATAATAGCAAATAGGCCTATATTGGCTGGACTGGCTCAGAGATGCAGTATGTGTGGCAAAGAGAATCTGGCCATCATCACACACAGTGGTGTAAAGTGATAAGTACATTTACTCAAGTACTGTACCTAAGTACAATTTAGAGGTACTTTTACTTTACTGGAGTATTTCCAATTGTCTATACTTTTACTTCCACTCCATTACATCTCAGAGGCAAATATTGTACTTTTACTCCACTACAATTATTTGAAAACTTTAGTTACTAGTTACTTTGCAGATATACATTATTACATTATAAAACAAACATTAACCACTTTAGCCCTATTTTATACGTAGGCTATTTGAAAATAGCCGATCTACAAGCTCACAACGCGTCTCACCGCTCACAACGCGTCTGACATTTTATTTTGCTGCTTTCTATAGAGACCGTTGTCGTCTAAACGGGGCCTTAGGCTATTCGACAATAGCTGATCTACACGCTCACAATGCATCACATCGTAGATCTGCCAAATCGGGAATAATTTCGAAAGATGTATAACAAAACATTTTATGAGCTGTGGGTGATGGCTGTTTTAAGCGGTCACACTTGGCCTGAGTCCAAACTAAATGGACTCAGAGCTGGGTTTTACTGCACACCTGTGTGCATCGACGCATACATGATTAATCTGTCATCCACACACACACACACACACACTCAGTAGAGCGCCTCTGCCAGCCACAGAAGTGGCGGGTGGCGACGCCTTGCTACATTGGCGCCATGAACAGGGACACAGGTAGCCGGTTCAAACGTGTTTACTGCAGAGAGAGTGGCGCGACGTTACAAGCCGGAGCAGATGGACATGCTGTCACCACGGCGAGGCTCTCTCCTCAGTGTGTGTGTGTGTGTGTGTGTGTGTGTGTGTGTGTGTGTGTGTGTGGGGATGACTGATTTATCCTGCTGTGAGTCAATTAAATCAATGTGCAACAGATGTGCAGCCACGCCCTCCTCAGAGTCCAATTAGTTTGGACTCAGGCCGGGTGTGAATGCTTTAATCAGCCGTCACCCATTGATTTAAATGCAGATACTGTACCGCATTGGCTGTTCAGTGGCCTATCATTTGGGTCAAGCCATGCCTGCTAATGCATGTATGTATGCATGTAAGGTACTGTATGTATATTGAAGCAGCTAGGGGGTCCTCTCCACAATTCAAATCATCATAACTCAACAAAATTATGGTTTGTTACAAATGTGAGACATGAGGTTAAATTAAGAATGTGGGTGTCCATACCTTAAGGACCTTAGAGAGAGAGAGAGAGGGTACATGTTTCTAGTATCTTCAACAATGGGGATTATGTTTTGTGGTAGATCGTGTTAGCTGGTCTTAGAGGTAGTTCTCCAGTCAAAAGAGAAGTGTGAGCACCCATATGCTGTAGCTATAGAGCGTAACAAACCAGACCAAAGACACTGCTGTGTAGGAGTGATGAGAATGTATAGAACATGATTAGTAAACAAGCGCATACTGTGGCTGTACAGTGGAAATAAATAGCCAGAGAGAGAATAAAACAAGAAAGTATCCACGCGCGCGCGCGCGCGCACACACACACACACACACACACACACACACACACACACACACACACACACACACACACACACACACACACACACACACACACACACACACACACACACACACACACACACACACACACACACACACACACACACAGGGGGTAAAACATTACTCTCTCGCCATGCCTTTCGGCCTGGCGGAGACAATGAACATACTTTTCACAAGGTTGATATTTTGGTATTATAAATACGATTTTTGATTGGTCTTTCAATATTTTGAGATACCCGATATTTGATGGCCGTATGCCATAATAATTAAGATTAAATGAAAAAAGACTTGAAATATTTCACTTTGTGTAATTATGTATTATATTTAAATAGCAGATGTATAAACGCGCATAGCATGGTCTTGCAACACATTTATGACATGCCCAGAAAGGGGGGGGGGGGGCTTTACAGCAGATCAAGTGATTTCCAGTAAATGACTCTCTAGACACAAGTCAAAGTTGGCAGCTGTCTGCCTTCTTACTATTACAAAACAATGTTTAGTGGTCATTGCACAACTTGCTTTACAGCAGATCAGGCAAAGAAGTGGGTGAAATTATTTTGTTGTGTAAGTTCCATTGTTTTTGTTATTTTCAGAGAGAGAAAGAAAAATGAAAGGGGGGAGGGGCAGGGAGTGTAAGGAGGGGAACAAATGAGTAATGAAAAACATGGAGCTGTATACACATAGCACAAATCAGCATGTGCAGTATGTACATGACGTTAGACATAAAGGTGGTGACGCTTCAGTAGGTCCACATAGCAGCAGGTAGGCCTATGTACATGAGATTAGGCATTAAAGGACGACTTCACCCATTTTCAACATATCTTCAAATCTACTTAGTCTGTGTCTCATAGGAGGGCTGTGGACAGTCCAGAAACCCGTATACCAGTGACATCATCATTAGGCAGGATTTGTTTTTCCAAAAATATTTCAAAAATGTTATTTCGATTTATATCAACACAAGAACAATGGCTTCTATTATTGCATTGCAACTTTCCAGGAATAGAGAGCCTACAGTTTCTATTAGCTTGGAGGGGCGGTGTTTGACAACAGTTTTTTCTATTCTTTTTTTGATCTCTGAAGTTGCCTAGAATCCCTTTAAACTTTTTAGTGCCAAGGACCCCCAAAATTATATATATTTGGCCGTGGACCCCCATCTGAATTTTTTTGGTGCCAGGGACCCCCAGAAGAGATGTTCAAAAATGTTCAAACACTATCAAGATTTTTTTAAATGTACAAGCTCACAGCACGGCACGAAGTGGCACGGTGTGAGCTTGTATATCTACTATTTTTGAGAACTAATTCCACTGTTCTAAATCCTAATATATACATACATTGCTATATCATGTATAGCTAAAATCTAAAATGACACATACAGTATGCTTTTCCGGTTTGAATGGATTAAGGTGTGAAAGAGTATCAACACATAGTACCATTTGACTGGTTAGTGACTATGAATACAATGTAAAATCAAACATCTTAATGATGGAAATCATTTGGATATCTATGTGTGTTCTGGGTTCACAATGAAGAATGGTGCCAAGCTCTGTGTTGACACAACTCAGGACTGGGTCCAGAAAACCATCTACCATCTGGAGTCCAGACCAGCATTAGTTTCTCACAACGCTGAAGCTTTGCTTTATGACAAATGGAAAAGGTCACACAGTTTACTGGAAGTTAGTTAATCTCTCTCTCTTCTCTCTCTCTCTCTCTCTCTCTCCTCTCTCTCTCTCTCTCTCTCTCTCTCTCTCTCTCTCTCTCTCTCTCTCTCTCTCTCTCTCTCTCTCTCTCTCTCTCTCTCTCTCTCTCTCTCTCTCTCGTGTCAAAAGTCTGTCTGGTCAGTCAGGATGTGTGTTATGTGCTTCTGTCACAATACAAGCATAGTTTCCTGTAGGTTGTCACAGTTTTAATGCATTTTGGGCGAAAATCCGGCTTTTTTTCCCAAGCACTTTTGTCTCTAATGTATTTAAAAAATCTCTTGGCATGTTTAGGCACTTTTGCAGAACAGGTCTGTGACTTTATTTGTTTATGACTGATTGCAGGTGGCATAAAGTGTTCAGGTTCAATCCCCCGTACTAGCAGGATGGGCTTTGTCTCCCACTCTGCCCATGGCCCATCTCCTCACACTAATCAGTGGGCTGGTTGCCTGCAATATTTAGGAAGCACACACTCTGACTTCAGGAGGTGTGTCTCCTCGGAGCTGGCCCGTTGGGCTTCAGCCGTCCACGCTTGTCCATGGCGTGTGCGGGTCCTCACAATTGTTTCCTAAACCAATCTGGCCCGTTGGGCTTCAGTTTGTGTCTCGTTACGCATCAGCGCAGGTATGTCTCTCTATCTGTTGTTTAGCAAGTGCCTGCAGTGCAATATGTTGCGGTCATGAACTTGACCGTTTGTCATGTCATTATAGCCCCTGTGTGCTAGAAGCACTTCCTTCTAGAGCTGTCCACCCTTGGCGTGTGTGTCACCTCACCACACACATGTTGGCGGTCCTCCCTCTCAGCAGTTTAATTTGTTCATTTGGTGTCATTGGCACTGCAGTGAATGTAAACATTGGACTTTTGTTATTTCAGTTTTGCGACCTGGTCCCCGCTGCTGCGAGCATTGCGAACTATGCACTCTGCTCTTGCAAATGTGGTAGGTTTACTGTCCATCTCTCTGTTCTTGTCTCTTTTATTTCAGTATTATTGAATAGTAGGTTACAATACTGCCGCTTGTAATTCCAGGAGTGGTGACGCACACTGCTGCTTTGTCCGGTGTAGTTGCACCTTTGAGAAATAAGAACGTCATGGTAATACTACACACTCCTCCCATTCACAAAACAGCCTACCGTGACGTGGAACAACTGTGACCACACGGCAACCGTGTTGCTGGAGACTGCCTAATATGCAGTTGTGTAAAAGTAATGAAGTACATTTACTCAAGTTCTGTACTTAACACATTGATTGCCAAGATCGCATTGATGCGTTCTTTCAAATCCATCACTTGATTGCCAAGATCGCATTGATGCGTTCTTAATTTTTTTGGGAAAAATTCCACAAGGGGCGACCTAACACAGCTTTGGAATGATCGATCGTCACCCAGAGAAGTAGAATGTGGATGTGACGTTGTTAAAAAAAAACAGGAAGCCATCCGCGATTTTCAGAAAAAACAGCTGTAACTCAGTTTTTTTTTTTTTCATTGAAAACCACTAGTTTTCAGCGGGCCGAAGCCCCAAAATGGCGGATCGCGGTTGGAACGTTGTCGTTCCTATGGATACACAGATCCCTCCGCTAACCCACGGGGACTATTTTGTTTGTGTTTTTGGGACACAATATCGGTTCCACGGCGTTTCAAATATCATCGGATTAAGGTAATTATACACTGGCAAGGGGATAGAAAACTATGTTTAAGATCTTGGCAATCAATGTGTTACACAAGTACAATTTTGAGGTACTTTTACTTTACTGGAGTATTTCCAATTTTCAGTACTTTTACTTCTACTCCACTACATCGCAGAGGCACATATTGTACTTTTACTCCACTACAATTATTTGAAAACTTTTAGTTACTACTGTATTTACTTTGCAGATATATATATATATAATATATATATTATTATTTTATATTATTATATATTATAAAACATACATTAACCCCTATTTTATACATAGGCTATTTGAAAATAGCAGATCTACAAGTTCACAATTAACGCATTACATCGCAACGTGTTGTGAGCTTGTAGATCTGCTATTTTCAAACAATTTAGTTTGGTACTTTTAAGTACATGTTGATACCAATGCTTTTGTACTTTTACTCAAGGACATTTTTAATTTCTGACTTTTACTTACGTAACAGAGTACTTCTACATTGCAGTATTGATACCTTTACTTAAGTAAAATAATTGAGTACTTTTTCCACCACTGTTTGTGTTTAATGTCGCCGGCATAACGGCCAGTGTTTGTTTTTAAAAGTATTTCATTTTAATATATTACGCTGTGCAGTGCAGCACTAACTATTGTTCCCCTTTCAGGACTGGTGCTGGTCCGCCCCATTGGTAGTGGTAATCCTCCCCCCCCCCCCACCCCCCTTTTCATTTGTGTTCCATTTTTGTTGTTTTGTTTTAGTGTGCTATGATTTATTGGGGTGCCACTGCCCTGGCCCTCTCCCCTCTTCCCCCAGCACGGGTCCATATGTATTCACAGTAGAATGTAATGTTGTTAACACACTGTCGTACTTGTTACTTTTATCACAGGCTTTTAAACACAGGCAAACCAGAGGCTTTCAGCTGAGAGAGAGAGAGAGAGAGAGAGAGAGAGAGAGAGAGAGAGAGAGAGAGAGAGAGAGAGAGAGAGAGAGAGAGAGAGAGAGAGAGAGAGAGAGAGAGAGAGAGAGAGAGAGAGCGAGCCCCTGGATCTTTTCCCTGGAATGTTTTGAGAGACTGAAACTACCAGAGACAGTGAAGCAGATAGATTCAACTTGACGGTATAGAGTATAGACTGAGAGACTACAAACAACATAATAACTGTGATGATTATGGGGATGATGAAGATACCATTTATTTTCGTGGTCTGCATGGTGCTGTTCACAACTCTGGATGTTATGGCAGTACAATATCACGCCGAAGGTATGAGTATGCCTAATTTCATATTTAGAAAACGTTTCAGATGATAACAAAAAAATAGATGATTTGAATTGAATATTTAGGAAAAGTAATGGAAGGGGACCCTTCTGAGAGCTTCATGAGCAAAGATAATTCACTTAAGAATCTCAAGTTAAGTTGACTGCTTAGACACCCAAGTGTTAATACTTTTCATTGGTTCAATATTTTTTAAACAACACACCGACGTAAAGGGTGTTCAATAGCACTGATTTGTGGAAAAAATAATAATAAAAAAAAATGGAGTTAGCTGGTTTCTGCCCGACAGCAACGATGCGTGTGTGCATGCGCACACATGTGTGTCGTCGTGGACACTGGATAGTAACCATAGACTGTAACCCATGAAAAGATCTATTCTCCCCCTATCGGTTCACAACTCGGACGGCGCTGATTCGACTAGCAGACCTTCGGCCGGTCGACGCGGGCACTCGCGCCTGGAGGCGCAAGGGCGCGCCTCCTCGGCCTCAAGCTCTGCTGAGTCGGCGCGCATCCGTCATGGACAATAACTATTATCACGTGTGCGTGTGAACACGTGTTCAGCGTTCCCCTAGCGTAGCTTCCTGGTTGCTATGTGGGCGGGAACAACAAAAGCCAGGTCGCCTCGCGCCTCCTCCTCGCGCCGCCTCGTATCAAAGCCCCGCTTCGCGCCTCCTCCTCCTCCTCGCGCTGCCTCGTTTCAAAGCCCCGCCTCACGCCTCCTCCTCATCCTCCTCCTCGCGAGCCTCGCGTAAAAAACCCTGTCTCGAAAAGCCCTCTTTCAATTTCCCTGGAATGCCAATTTCCCTGTGACATATATATGAGTTATTAAATAAATAACTCAAATCAATCTAATATTCCAGTTATTTAGATTGTGAACAGCTTTCTCGAAGAAGCTCCATTTAGCTTTAAAGTCCAGAGGTCCAGACATGCAGTTCTCAGAGTCCCTTACCACAAAACTTCAAAATAATGATGGAGTGTGCACGACCAAAAATAATGGCATCCACTTCTTAACACATGTAAACCTGTGAAGTGACAATAAAGTTGATTGTCATTCTGTTTGGTTAGGTTAGTGTTAAGTTTGTGAGTTATATGTGCTAAAAAAATCACACCCAGTGTGAGTAAGCGGTGCCTACTCTGTTTGAGTATGTGCTGTCATTCAGGCGGTACTAATCTATTTGATGTGTGTGTGTGTGCTAGTATTGAGGAGGTACTTCTGCATTTGATGTGTAGGCACTCGTATTCAGGCGGTACTACTCTATTTGATGTGTGGGTGCTGGTATTCAGACGGTACTACTCTATTCGATGTGTGGGCGCTGGTATTCAGACGGTACTACTCTATTTGATGTGTGGGTGCTGGTATTCAGACGGTACTACTCTATTTGATGTGTGGGTGCTGGTATTGAGGCGGTACTACTGTATTTGCGTTGAATAGAGCAATAGTCACCGAGTTATGGCCATTACAAATGTTAGAAACTGCTGTAGTGCCGCCCGCATACAGTATGTGGGCAATTTAGGTTTATTTAGTTACTTTGAAGTATTTGTAATGATTTTATGAACTTAGAAGGCCGAAGGCATGGCGAGAGAGTATGTTTTACCCCCTGTCCGTCCGTCCGTGTGTCCGTCCGTGTGTCCTGTCCTGTCCGTGTGTTACCAGCTAATCTCCGGCACCGTTGGCCCGGTCGCTGCGAAACTGTGCACACACACTCCCTGGATGCCAATTCAGAACCTCTGCCTTTTTCACATGGGCCTGTTATAGCGCCACCAGGAGGCCGATTTGTGCAAAACCCATTTACTCCTACAGATTTTATCCAAACATCACGCAAATCGGTACACAGTATCTCTATAGTCATGTGATCAAGACGGATCAGTCCGATATTTCATATTCCATCCTGATTGGCTAAGGTTGGCTTCCAAAGTTTGCAGGATTGGTCCGTTTTGAACAAAATGTCTCAAATCATGAACACAGCGTGCGATTTCCGCCAAAACTTGCACGCACATTCCCACTACGCCGAGGAAGAAATGCCACCCTTTTCACATTGGCCTGTTATAGCGCCACCAGCAGGTCTAATTTACCAAAACACATTTTTGCAACAAAATGCCTCAAATCATGAATGCACGCACATTCCCACTAGCCCGAGGAAGAAATGGCACCCTTTTCACATTGGCCTATTATAGCGCCACCAGGTGGCCACAATAACCTACCTGACCTGGCGGAGACCTGTGCTCCGAGGAGCACTTTTTCTAGTTAATGATGTTTTACTCCATATAGTTGATTAAAAGTATGTATACTTAAGTTTGTTACTTTTAAGTATTTGTACTCAGTTTAGTGACCTTTAATACTGTTACTTAAAATTATACTAGGTACATTTAAAAAAAAAAAAAGTTAAATTGTTTATCTTTTGTGAGTGGCAAATGTTTCACGGAAACGGAAATGCACCGGCACTGTATGTCCCGGAACTACCCCGCTACTAACAAAACGGAATTTCACGCTGTTTTTATTGCATTATAGGATTTGAAGATGGAAAAACAACAGTAAAAGAAAACACAGCTCACGGTAACTAAAGCTCCACTGGCTAAGAGAAACGATCCGCAGATAGTATAAAACAACAAAAAGAACGCTTTTTGAAACGCTTCCGCCTTCCGGTGAAAACAAATGGAATTTAAATCGTTAATTATTTTCTGACTGTTGATATTTTTACTAATTTTAATAACTTTGTTTATTTTTACTTTTACTTTAAAGTATTTTTTGTACTAATTTTAACTACTTTTAAGTCTTTTTTACTTATTCTAAGTACTATTAAGTATGTTTACTCAATTTAAGTACTGTTAAGTATTTTTACTCAATTTATTTACTGTAAAGTATTTATTCCAACTTTTTTTTTACTTTAACGTATTTTTAGTCATTTTAACTACATTTAAGTATTTTTAGTCATTTTAACTACATTAACTACTCTTAAGTATTGTTACTTAATTTATTTACTTTAAAGTATTTTACTCAATGTATTTACTTCAAAGTATTTTTTACTAATTTTAACAACTTTTAAGTATTTTTACTAATTTGAAGTACTTTTAAGTATTTTTACTCAATTTAAGTACTCTTAAGTATTTTTCCCAGGTGCATCCATGTGATGTTTTATTATTTACACTTTATTTACTTTAAAATACTACATTAAATAATATAGTGTGTGTGTGTGTGTGTGTGTGTGTGTGTGTGTGTGTGTGTGTGTGTGTGTGTGTGTGTGTGTGTGTGTGTGTGCGTGTGCGTGTCTTTTAAGTGGCGCATGTGGTGTACTGTCTCCTGTTTGTGTTTGATAAGTGTAATTGTTTGCATCTTTGTGTTGCAATCAACTGCAGCTGTTTATGCCGTGCTCGGACAGACACGCAAACACACACAGCTGGCACCGCTAAAAGAATAAAATAAAATAAATGACAGTAAGCCTTGATAGTCGGCCAACCTCCTCTGGATCTGTTCCTGGAAAATATTCAGAGAGAGGGGGAGAGAGAGAGAGAGAGGCCTCCTGGATCTTTTCCCTGGAATGTTCTCAACATGCCCCTGTATGTGCAGAGATATGAAGAGAGAGAGACTGAAACTAGTATTAGTGAAACAGATAGATTCAACTTGACGGTATAGACTGAAAGTCTACAATCATAATAATCATAATGATGACTATGGGGATGAAGAAAACACCAGTTATTCTCATGGTCTGCATGCTGCTGTTCTCAACTCGGGATGTTATGGCACAACGAGACAGAATATTAACTTCTATCTTGATTTTAATAATTTTTACGACAATCAAAGTTAGTGTATAGTGGCATGCCATGTCACAAAAACAACAAAACTTTGATTGAACTTTGATATATACTGTATATCTGCGTTAAATCACAGCTAAGGGGGTTGAACAACACATTATAGTAATTCAAAAATATGGATATCGGATTAGAATTAAATAAATAACTCCTAAATAAAATGTATTGTCAGTTATTGTCTCTGCCAGGCCGAAAGGCATGGCCAAGACTATGTTTTGCACTGTGTGTGTGTGTGTGTGTATGTGTGTGTGTGTGTGTCCGTCGCCCCCTCCGTCTGTGAACAGCTAATCACCGGCACTGTTGGCTTGATTGCAGTGAAACTGCACACACACTCCCTGGATGCCAGAGCAGAACCTCTGCCCTAAATTGTTCACATGGGCCTGTTATTGTGCCACCAGGAGGCCGCTTTTTGCGAAATATTCAATCATACCCAATCAGCAACCATGATCATTAGTGAACCAGCGAATCAGTGGCATGGACAATTCCCCACATGCAGTAGCGTCGTTCCCAGCCTCACTCATCTGCGAAGAGAAGAGCCTGGTCACGACCTAAACCAGCGAGTTTCTTGGAAGTCCTGAGTGGACAGGATTTCCGTCGTAAGTGTTTCCCCGGAAACAATCTTTGGTAGCACTTGCTATGCATCCCATGTGTATAACGCATTATACACATACTTATAAGGCATTGTAATCTGATCATAATCCTTTATAATCATATTTATAAGAGCTTATAAATAGTCATAATGCTTTATAACCATAACCATAACACATTATAAAGCTTGTTATAATGACTTATAAGTTCAAGTATAAATGCATTGTATTATGCTTATAACACATGACGATTACAGTTATAAATATTCATAACAACGTATAATGCAATCATAACACATTATACAGCATGTTATAATGACTTATAATATCAAGTATTATAATACTTCATAATTGCTACCTACTTGCATGCAACCCAAAATGTATTCTCACAATTATAATCCATTATAATTAAATCTTTATTATAACTGCTATAATGCTTTATAATCACAGTTATAATGCATTATAAGTGATAATAAGGCATTATAACAGTGATTAAAATGCGTTATAACAGTGAGTATAAGGCATTTTATACGTTATAATACAGCATTATTACATGATCATAAAGTAACAAATGGCCACTTATAATAACTTAATATCATCATAGTGTAATGCATTATAACAGTAATTAAAATGCATTATTACAGTGTTTTAAAGGCGATAACAATTTTGTAATAACACCTTATAAAATGATATTAATGTGACAAATGTTCACTTTATAATAACTTAAAATCACAGTATAATGCAATATAAGTGATAATAAGGCATTATAAACGTGATAAAAAAAGCCTTATAAAATGATCATAAAGTAACAAATGACAACTTATAATAACTTATAATCGTAGTATAATGCATATGGAGTTACATTTGTGTCTTTATTAACCAAACAAAAGAAAAACATTTGAGAGAGAAAAAATATAAACAGAGCAAAGAATAGTTTTGAAAGAAAACGAATTAAAACAGCAAGCAAAAAATAATAATTTGTAAGCAAAGGAAATTATATAAACAGAACAAAAAATATTTTTAATTAAAACAAATTAAAAACGCAATCAAAAAAATATATTTGCAAGCAAAAAAATATAAGATTTGAAAGAAAATAAAAAATAATTGAGAACAAAACTTTTAAAATTCAAGAGTAAAAAAATAAGGAAAAACGGTTTAAACTACATAAAACAAAATACTTAGTAAAATGTTTGGGTAATAAAATGTGTTGTGCTAAATAAAATGTTTTTAATGTTTTTTTTCCTCATTTGCGAATGAAAGTTGTTTTTTCTGATTGCAAAATGCCTTCTCTCTCAAAACCTATGTCTTTGGTCTCGATTTTTTTTTTCTCTCTCTTGGATTTGTTTGTGTGAGGGGTTAAAGTTCAGAAGGCGGGTCCTACGCTGATAGATGTAAGACACCTCTCCATTGGTCACTTGGAGTCTGAGTGACAGCTCCCCCTTCCTTATGTAGCTTGTTGAATGCAGGGATGGAGGTGTGTTACGGCCAGCATGGTTTTTTGATTATTATTATTATTAGCAGTTTGCAAAAAAAACAAAAAAACATGAAAGTATAATGCAAGGTCAGCTAAGAGTATTTAAAACCTAAGAAAGATGACTTGTTTCCATTGGGGTCCTTTGTACTCAATTCATAGAGACATTTAATGACAGACAGATATACACTACTATGCAAAACATCATAAAAACAAAAACAAAAACAAATATGTACAGTAAACAGTTTGAGTAAACAGATTGATGGAATACTTTATTAACAGTAGGATACAGAGGTACAATTGTACAATGATTGTTATAAGGATAACACAAAAAGGCTTGTTTCCATTGTGGTCCTCTGGGACTGAGGTCAGAGCTCCATTCCAGCTCTGGACGCTACACTATTCGTTACAATATTGAGCATTTTAGGCTATTAGCAATTCAGATGATTCCCTAATGTTAGGTTTCTGTTCTACTTACAGTTTGTGATCTGTATTTAAAATTGTTGTATTGTTGTTACTGTTATAGTAGGCCAGTGGTTCCCAAACTTGGGATCGGGACCCTCAGAGGGGGTCCCCAGATTAGCTTAATGGGCAACATTGTTTTCTCTCTCAACAGTAAACAAACCAACCTATACAGTATAAGTGTATACAGGGTAACACATTTCTAAAGTGACAATTTAATGACTTTTAAGACCTTTTTAAGGCATTGTGCGCTTGAAGTTTGGCTATTTTCACAATATTTATCTGTGGAACTGAGTCGAACTAAATCTAATGCCTGGGTCAGGGTGGGTGGTCCCCACTTCAAGTATGATTATTTTGGGGGGTCCCCAGTTCAAATATGATTATTTTAGGGATTCACAGCCTCGGAAACCTTTGAAATTAGTTATATTCGTTATTCTAATTAAGGCAAGGCTGAAGTGACTGGCCTATTGGCCAGGCCCATTCCAGATAGACTGCTTTGGAAACGTTTCGTCTGATAGTGTGCTTCAGGCTGTGAATCCCTAAAATAATCATATTTGAACTGGGGACCCCCCAAAATAATCATACTTGAACTGGGGACCACCCACCCTGACAAGCACTTGAAATTGTAGGCATTAGATTTAGTTTGACTCAGTTCCACAGATAAATATTGTGAAAATAGCCGAACTACAAGCGCACAATGCCTTAAAAAGGTCTTAAAAGTCATTAAATTGTCACTTTAGAAATGTGTTACCCTGTATACACTTATACTGTATAGGTTGGTTTGTTTATTGTTGAGAGAGAAAACAATGTTGCCCATTAAGCTAATCTGGGGACCCCCTCTGAGGGTCCCGATCCCAAGTTTGGGAACCACTGGCCTACTATAACAGTAACAACAATACAACAATTTTAAATACAGATCACAAACTGTAAGTAGAACAGAAACCTAACATTAGGGAATCATCTGAATTGCTAATAGCCTAAAATGCTCAATATTGTAACGAATAGTGTAGCGCCCAGAGCTGGAATGGAGCTCTGACCTCAGTCCCAGAGGACCACAATGGAAACGAGCCTTTTTGTGTTATCCTTATAACAATCATTGTACAATTGTACCTCTGTATCCTACTGTTAATAAAGTATTCCATCAATCTGTTTACTCAAACTGTTTACTGTACATATTTTTTTTGTTTTTGTTTTTTATGATGTTTTGCATAGTAATGTATATCTGTCTGTCATTAAATGACTCTATGAATTGAGTACAAAGGACCCCAATGGAAACAAGTCATCTTTCTTGGGTTTTAAATACTCTTAGCTGACCTTGCACTATACTTTCATGTTTTTTAGTTTTTTTTTGCAAACTGCTAATAATTCAATCAATCAAAAAACCATGCTGGCCGTAACACACCTCCATCCCTGCATTCAACAAGCTACATAAGGAAGGGGGAGTTGTCACTCAGATTCCAAGTGACCAATGGAGAGGTGTCTTACATCTATCAGCGTAGGACCCGCCTTCTGAACTTTAACCCCTCACACAAACAAATCCAAGAGAGAGAAAAAAAAATCGAGACCAAAGACATAGGTTTTGAGAGAGAAGGCATTTTGCAATCAGAAAAAACAACTTTCATTCGCAAATGAGGAAAAAAACATTAAAAACATTTTATTTCCCAAACATTTTACTAAGTATTTTGTTTTATGTAGTTTAAACAGTTTTTCCTTATTTCTTTACTCTTGAATTTTAAAAGTTTTGTTCTCAATAATTTTTTCTTTTCTTTCAAATCTTATATTTTTTTGCTTGCAAATATATTTTTTTGATTGCGTTTTTAATTTGTTTTAATTAAAAATATTTTTTTGTTCTGTTTATATAATTTCCTTTGCTTACAAATTATTATTTTTCGCTTGCTGTTTTAATTTGTTTTCATTCAAAACTATTCTTTGCTCTGTTTATATTTTTTCTCTCTCAAATGTTTTTCTTTTGTTTGGTTATGTAACAAATGTAACTCCATAAATGCATTATAATAATGCATTATAATGGTTATAATGGTTATATATAACAGTGATAATAAAGCATTATCAATTGATTATAATGGATTATAACTATGAGAATTAATTTGGGATGAATAGCAACTGTTACCAATTTGGCAGCAATTATGAAGTATTATAACACTTGATACGTATAAGTCATTATAAAAGGCCTTATAATGTGTTATGGTTATGGTTATAAAGCATTATGAGTATTTATGAGCTCTTATAAATCTGATTATACAGGGTTATGAACAGATTATAATGCCTTATAAGTATGTTCATGATGCGTTATACACATAGGATGCATAGCAAGTGCTACCCAATCTTTTTTGACCAATCACAAGACTTGTTTCATTCACGGAGAATGTGAACAGATTTGTAAAGGATCAACGTCATTTCCTTGGGCGGTACTTCCACCAAATTCAACCACTTCCGCCTACAAAACCAACAGCCCAGGTCTTGCCTAGCTTGCACAAGCAGGTGTCATTTGCCACAGCTGTCAGACATTTGGCACTCAGCAGCACAGTCTCCACCACACCAATTCTCCACCTCAGAAACACAGGAATATCAGAATACAAAAGCAAGACAAAGACCAAATGATACTGAATATATATGTCACAGGGAAATTGGCATTCCAGGGAAATTGAAAGAGGAGCGCTTGCTTTTAGGCGCGGGCTTCGGCGCGAGGCGGGGCTGTTCTTTTTTTCTTTTTTTTGGCCTGTTTTTCAGCCTGTTAGGACGCCTTCAACCGAACTTTTGTAATACAGCCTGAGGATGCGATGTCCTACTCCGAGCTTCTTCAGGCGGCGGAGCCAGTACAGTCGCTGCTGAGCCTTTTTCTTCACGTGTGTGGTGTGCGTCTCCCATTTTAGGTCCTCCTCGATGTGTACTCCGAGGAACTTGAACTCGCTGACCCTTTCCACTGCAGCACCGTCAATGAGGATGGGCGCATGGTCTCTCCACGGCCTCCTGAAGTCCACGATCAGTTCTTTGGTCTTGTCGACGTTAAGAGCGATGTTGTTCTCCCGGCACCAGAGTGCCAGTGAGTTGATCTCCTCTCTGTAGTCAGACTCGTGGTTGTTGACGATTAGGCCTATCACTGTCGTGTTGTCCGCGTACTTTATGATGGTGTTGGAGACACGTCGCCAGATTTGAAACCGGCATCCCGTGCATGCAGATGTACACGTACTCCGCTGTCCATCCATGGTTTCTGATTGGGATAGATCCGAACTGTCTTTTTTGGGACTATGTCGTCTATGCACTTACTGATAAAGCCAGTGACTGAGTCTGAGAGTTCGTTGATATTATTCCCAGCGGCGTTCTTAAACATCCCCCTGTCAGTCTGGTAGAAGCAGGATTGTAGCATAGCCTCTGTGTCCTCAGACCAGATTCGGATCACCTTCTCAACGACCGGCTCCCTTTTTAGCCTCTGTTTGTAGGCAGGTAGAAGCTGGATGGCGTAGTGGTCAGAGCTTCCTAGCGGTGGGCGGCGGAGAGCTTTGTATCCATCCTTGAAGGGCATGTAGCAGTGGTCAAGAATATTGTCACCACGGGTACTGCAGGTGACATGCTGGTGGAATTTAGGAAAGACCTTTTTTAGGTCCGTCCGGTTGAAGGCAGATGACTGCGCAGTCCGGGTGACGATTTTCTGCACTGATAGCCTGGTGTAATTCCTTCATAGCTGTGTCCTTATTAGCTCCAGGATGAATGTAAACAAGGGCTACAATCACAATGCTGAAGTCACGTGGTAGGTAGAAAGGACGGCAGGCTATGATTAAAAGTTCAAGGTCTGGTGAGCAGTGGCTCTAGGATTTTAACATCTTTGCACCAGTTGTTGTTGATCAGGGCACAAACTCTCCTCCCCCACGTTGCTTACCGCTCAGTACAGGGTCTCTGTCTTTCCTGTACGCGGTGAAGCCAGGAGGAGTGATGGAAGAATCAGATGCTACCTCAGTTAGCCACGTCTCCGTTAGCACAACAATCGACGTGTTCCTCGTCTCGGTGTTAAACTTAACGCGCGCCAGTAAGTCGTCCATAGTGGTCACTATTCTTGATTCACACAGAGATCTAACGTTCGCTAGCAGGATTGAAGGCAGTGCAGGTTTATATCCACGTTTTGTTGTTCTTACGAGGAGGCCCGCTCTTGTTCCTCGCCGGCCTGGTCGCCGTCGTCGTCTTCGCCGCTTCCGTGTTATTGTCCCAGCCGGGACAAAGGGAAGCCATCCCCCCACAAAGCCGTGTGGAGGGTTTTCGGAATTCTGTGTGCAATCGCTTTGCTGATGTCCAGAAGTGCTTGTCTATCATAACTCCTTAGACACCCGACGGTGTAGGAAAAAAAGAGAAGGCTAAAAAAGAACAGTGGCTAAAAAATACTAAAAAGAAGGAAAAACGTTGCGACGCTTCCTCCATGGCGCAAATCAGTACACAATGATCTCTATAGTCATGTGATCAAGACGGATCTGTTTGATTTTTCATATTCCATCCTGATTGGCTAAGATTGATATCTAAAGTTTGCAGGAGTGGCCCGTTTTGAATAAAATGCCGCAAATCATTAACCTAACGTCCGATTGTGGTGAAACTTTGCATGCACATTCACACTATGTTGAGGAACAAATGCCACCCTTTCAACATTGCCCTGTCACAGCGTCACCAGGAGGCAGATTTTTGCAAAACAATTTACTCCTACAAATGTTGTCCAAACATCACGCAAATCTGTACATATTATCTCTTTTGTCAAGTGATCAAGACGGATCCGTACGATTTTTCACATTTCAGCCTGATTGGCAAATTCCGAACATTGCTGGCCCACTCTAACCTACCTGACCTGGCGGAGACTTGTGCTCCAAGGAGCACTTTTTCTAGTCGTCTCCGCCAGGCCGAAGGCATGGCGAGAGAGTATGTTTTACCCCCTGTCCGTCCGTCCGTGTGTCCGTCCGTCCGTTCCGTCCGTCCGTGTGTCCGTCCGTCCGTCCGTCCGTCCGTCCGTCCGTCCGTCCGTCCGTCCGTCCGTCCGTCCGTCCGTCCGTCCGTCCGTCCGTCCGTCCGTCCGTCTGTCACCAGCTAATCTCCGGCACCGTTGGCCTGGTCGCTCCGAAACTGTGCACACACACTCCCTGGATGCCAATTCAGAACCTCTGCCCCAAATCTTTCACATGGGCCTGTTACAGCGCCACCAGGAGGCCGATTTGTGCAAATTTATATTACTCCTACAAATTTTATCCAAATGTCATGCAAATCGGTACACAGTATCTCTATAGTCATGTGATCAACACGGATCTGTCCGATTTCCCATATTCCATCCTCATTTCCTAAGGTTGGCTTCCAAAGTTTGCAGGATTGGTCAGTTTTGAACAAAAAGCCTCAAAGTATACACACAGCTTGCGATTTCCGAGAAATTTCACACGCACATTCCCACTAGGCGGAGGAAAAAATACCACCCTTCTCACATGGCCTGTTATAGCGCCACCAGCAGGTCTAATTTAGCAAAACACATTTTTGGAAGAAAATGCCTCAAATCATGAATGCAGTGTCAATGCAAGAATAAATGGCACAGTTGGCACTAGGGGTGGGACGATATGGGTACCTCACGATACGATATGTATCACGATATTAGGCCCACGATAACAATATATATCACGATATCTGAAAATGCCGATATATTGCGATATCACGATATATTGCATGAAATTTCACCAACGATATATCACAATATCTGAAAATATCGATATATTGCGATATCACGATATATTGCATGAAAATTCACCAACGATATATCACGATAGTCCTTGTATTCAATTCATAAACACATAAAATAGCACCAAACAGTTCAAAATCATCATTACACAAATACAGAGTAGGAAAAACAACGTATCACAAACTCGTATATCGATATTTTTCGGGAGGATATCGATTATTTATCGCGGGAGAAAGTATTGCGATATATCGATATATCGTCCCACCCCTAGTTGGCACCCTTTTCACATTGGCCTATTATAGCGCCACCAGGAGGCCAGAATAACGTACCTAACCTGGCGGAGACCTGTGCTCCGAGGAGCACTTTTTCTAGTTTAGATTGTGAACAATCTAAACTATT
>NC_137617.1:43717149-43732149 GCF_963280865.1 Gymnoscopelus braueri
TATGCTCACATTCAGAGAGCACTGTTTACACACAAGAGTCAAGATACCAAGAAACAACTGACATGTCAGCCATCAGTTAATTTTTTTATTTTAGAATAATGGGTTAAAGAAATATTATATTGGCCAAGAATATTGATAAAAAAATAATTAAGCCAAATATGGGAAATAAAACTCTCTGAGTTACTGAGATTACTACATTAATAAACATGGTTACTAAATATAGCTACATAAAAAAGACAGTAGACACATGCAGAGTAAAGCAGTTTTTAATAACAATTTAGTTCTTTAGCTATTTGAACTAATAGATCATTCATAAACTCTTAGTTAGTTAGTTGATTTATTAATGACTTGTTAAGCATGTGTTAATAGTTTGTTAAGGATCAATAACAATGTCTTATAACTACTTAATAAATCATTTATAAACCATTAGTTAATGAATTATTAATGTCTTGTTAAATATTTGTTAACAGCTAGTTAAGGAGTTGTAACCATGCCTTATAGATAGTTAATAGATTACTCATAAACTATTAGTAATGAGTTATCAATGACTTGTTAAATGTGTGTTAATAGTATGTTAGCACTATCCCCAGCTAATAAGTGACCAACCTGGCCCCAGTGATATGACCCCTAAGCTTTCTTATACAGAGGAATCAGTTTCCATTTTTTATTTACATTTTCAACATCCCTCAAAAGGTTTGGATCATTAATGACGGCTGTTTTCCTGGCGTCGCTAGTGTCTTCAGAAAGGCCTGTCATCATTGTCCGTACGTTCCAACATCCCAGTTTTAGAGCTGGTCTCTTTTGTTTTGTTTTTCTTTTGTTGCCGGGTGCTATGTTTTCAGTCTGCTTGTCGGATTTCTCCTAATCCCCATCCACCCAATGAGGAAGGCAGACCGTGGGGAAAGGGGCGTAGGATGATAGCCTGGGCAGGGTAATTAATTAAGAGGACAGGCTGTTGCCCATGCAGCACTTCCCCCCTCTCCACGACACTGATGGATCCAAAGGGATGGCAAGCCGTTACAGTTTGGCATCAGCGGCGTCGCAGGAGGTGCCAGAACGAAGTTGTATACAACAAGCTGCCTTCGGGACTCCGGCTCCGGATTTCTCCGCAGGGTTTACTCCCGAAGCTGAATTGCCAGCCAAGGCTAATGGGTTCCACCTACCCAGGGCTTATAGGTACTACACCTTGCCCAAGGGTGACGCCGGATGCAGTTTAACGTCATACCCAGGACCCAATAATAATAATAATGTTTTTATTATTCTGAATACAACATTTATGGACTGACCAGAATGAGCTGGAACTATACTTTTATTCTCATAATTATTAACCCACCTCCTACATGCAACAAGCATCATTAATCATACAAAGGTGTCATTCAGTGTTACAGATCTACAAGCTCACAACAACGTGTTGCTGATCACCGCGTTGTGAGCTTAAATTCGGGGCTGTCATTACTGGACTTATAGTGTATTATGTATGGGGGGGGGGGCAGCTTTAGGCAAGCGGTACATATTGCTGTAGATAGATAGTTAGATAGATAGATAGATAGATATTTAGATCGATTTATAGATAGACAGACAGACACGCCTTTTTTTTTTTTTACTTTTTTCTTATTGTCTCCGCCGTAGGTGGAGAATATGTTTTCGCTTCGTCCCGCCGTGTGTGAGCAAACATTGTTAGCCAAGCTAACATTGGTCAAGCTCCACGTGACACGTGTCAATATGTTGACACCAATGCCTTTGATTGGCTAGAGGGACGGATGACGAAATAAAATCCTTTAAATAGGTGTGTCACTTCAAAAAGTTTTTACTTTTTGAAGTGAGGTAAGACAGGATCAATCAGTCTTGATTGGAACAGTACCTTCCAAATCCAAGTCCAAATCACCCGTCCGTGCGTGTGTGTGTCCCTCTGAGAACACCTAACATTGGTCAAGCAAAGGCGCAGAAGGCAAAAGCTAAGAAAGCATACTCATCTACAACAGTAACACAGAAGAGGACTATAGAGTTGAATTGATCCCACAACAACAAGGCCGAAGTCTTAATACTGTAACAATTGGCCACCTTGATCAAATACATTATGTAGCACTAGAGAAAACTGACATATAGATCAAACACACCAATCAACTGCTGAAACTGTTCAAGACAACAATGAAGATGAAGAAGACAGACAAGTATTTGAACAAACCAGTCAATTACGACCACTCCCATATGACACATTGCTTCAAGAAGAACATTCTTTAGATGCAAACACTACATATTCAGTCGCCCCTGCAGAACACCAAAAACCACGCACATTCTACCAAGACGACCCGTTCTACCAAGACGACCCGTGCTATTAAAATAGCACGGGTCTGCTGGCGGAGACTTGTGCTCCGAGGAGCACATTTTCTAGTTTCTTTTCTGAAACCGCTCCATAGGCGGCGCTAAGGAAGAGCTTGGGGGTCCCTAAGAAGACCCCCATATATAAACCCCCAATATTATAACATCCGTGGCCATGGGGTAAGCACTTTATATTTGAAATATGAACGTTTATGTAGATTTAAGGGCCGGAAATGGAGAAAGTGCAAACACCAATAAAAAAACATAAGACACTGTTCAACTTGGTTTTGATTAAGGTTTTGTAGTTACTGCAATTTTTATAATACTTTTTCTCTAATAAAAAAAAACAATATTAAGCTCTGAAACTTTGTCACAAAATAAAACAGACACCAAGGAGTTCGTTTATAGTTATAACTCAATTTCGACCAAAAATTTAGTCACTGCACTCTGGCTTTGTGGGGCAGAATAACTCATTAACTAATCGTTTGTAAATGATCTATTACTGTAAGTAGTTATAAGGCATTGTTATTAATCATTAACTATCTTAACAAATGCTTAACAAGTCATTAATAACTCATTAACTAACAGATTATGAATGATCGATTAACTACTTATAACGGATAGTTATTCTAAAGTGTTAACGGAAATTCTTCTCTCTATCTCTGTCTGTTCTAGGTTCAAAATGAAAAATGATAGGACGTTATGTGTTGACCCAACTCAGAGGTGGGTCCGGGATATCATGGCCTATGTGGAGTCCGGCGGACAGGTCAAGTCATCAGGTATGGAATGGATCTTCGTCTTTTTGGTGATATCGTGTGTGTGTGTGTGTGTGTGTGTGTGTGTGTGTGTGTGTGTGTGTGTGTGTGTGTGTGTGTGTGTGTGTGTGTGTGTGTATCCCATAAGAATGTGCTATGATCAATACTATTTTTGGGTTTCTGATCCAGTCGGAGCGGGAATAGCTTTAGAGTACGTCATCAGGCGGCCGGAACCTCCGGCACTGTGCACCTCCAATATGATTCCTCTAGTTTAACATAATAATGGTTTGGAGGTTAAGAATGTGCAAATGGCTTTATGGTTTGGTGTGATCTCAGGTACAAGATTGTTTATTTGTCTTGATTAATCATTAGCAAGATTTAATTTAAGCCGCTGTGCCAATACTTCTATTTCTTACACAGTAGTTATTAATAATAATAGATAATGCTCATTATTTGAAGTAGCCAGCGGGTAAAAAAAAGACATGGCTGTGTCAACTGTGCTGTGCTGCCTCGGTATTGGCCTGGAGGCAAAACACTGACATTATGACACCTGTCAATCTCAAAGACACCTGACTTGATATTTTGAGGAAATTGAAGGCAGAAATATGAATTTTTATTTAATTAATTAAACATTTTGGCACGCGCAAACCCAGCCACTATTTCTGGCCGCGCCACTTGTTTACATCCATGTCTGTCCAGAGTCAGACTCATTAAATAATGAGGATTTTGAAGCAATGCAATAAAAGGTATGAAGTGTACTTTGATATTCATAAAAAAAGAAAAAACCTCTCCCCTTTGTAATCAGTTCATCCTTTTGTACAAGTGGATGTTTAAGCCACATTTGAATAAATACCGTCAAGGCGTCCTCAAATATCACTTATACAATAATGGGACATACGGATACCTGATCAAATCGACAGGAAGTGATGCCCATAACGCCCTAGGAAACTTGTGGATAGAACTGAGGTCAAGTGAAATCTCTTAAGTAGAGAAAACATCACTTGAAACAGAAATAGTATACTGGGCTATCAATGTTTTGATGGAAACTGAGGATTTGGTTAGAAATGCTAGCAGTAGCTAGCTCTAACTTTATATCTTAGCGACATGTTTATGCATTTATTTTATTTTTACATGTTGATTTAAGCCCTGACATTTATGTCAGGCATACTCTAGTATGTGAAGAGTCTACCTGGGCTATTAACTCATTTTGGATAAAAACTATATTTTCATGAGTTTTTTCTGCTTTCCTGAAGAATGGGCACCAGCGAGAAGGCAGTCTCCCAGTCAAAAATGGTCACATATGACTTAAGTATAAAATAGGATAGGATAGTATTCGATTATAATTATTGCCATACTTTAGATAACTAGACATAGCTGCAACACATCAACATGCAGTTTGCAATTTAACGTTCTACAGCTAAGCAACCATTCTGAACTCTTTTGTGATAGAAACCATTTTTTATTTTATTGGCAGCCTATGTGGCACAGCTTTAAATAGCCATAACTCCAGTTCCCAGCATGCTAAACCTTGCTAGGTGCACTAAGACGACCAGGCTGCAATTGCTTAAGCGACACCCCCTCTGTGTTCCTATTGGCTGGTTTTTAAACAGCCATAACTCCAGATCCCACCATAAACCTACGAAACTTGCTAGGTGCACTTAGAAGGCCAATAGGGACAGGCTGTAATTGCTTAAGCTATGTAGCCTAACTTTTCAGATGATTACCATACAGTACATACTTGTATCGTGGTCGGAGCTTCGAGGGCCCGTTCATCGCTGCTTGCAGGTTTAATTCCTATTGTTTCACCCAGGCCAGAAACATCTAGCTCTCCCCTTCCTGCCACACCCATACAGGCAATGCTGAGATACTGATCAATCGAAATGATGACAAAAGACTAACTGTAATTGCAAATGCCTTTAAGGTGCCAGCCTGTCTGATGAGCCAGGGCTGATTCACACACACATGAGATCGGAACAGGGGAACGAAAAGTGATATAGACATTAGTTCATATTACATGTTGTAAATTTCCTTGACAAAAGAGACAAAAAGAGAGAGAGACAAAGAGGGAAAGATGATAAATAAGTGAGTAGTGTCCAGTATTTTATTATTTTTACCAAAGCTGGTGTAATGTTAGCACCACATTATTCAATACTGTCGCCCATCCCTTATAAATACAATAGTGTAAAGTAGACATTTTTATTCCTCCATAGGCCCTCCAGAAAAACCCTCAGTATCAGTGGATCCACCAGGAGAAGTCGTTGAGGGCCGAAAAGTGACTCTGACCTGCAGCAGTGATGCCAACCCAGCATTAGACTCCTACACCTGGTACAGAGACATCAGATCTATCTCCACTAGTCGTCAGCTGGTGAAGAACAATGTGTCTCCTGCAGACTCTGGACAGTACTTCTGTCAGGTGAAAAACACACTTGGATCACAGAAATCATCACCATACTATCTAGATGTTCAGTGTAAGTGAACTAAACTGTTTGGATTTTTAAATATATTTTATACTTTTTTTACAGACAGCAAAATATCAGCATAATTATTTTCTTCAAGTGGGATTACTTAATTGTCTCCACCAGGCCGAAAGGCATGGCGAGAGAGTTAGTTTTGCACCCTGTCAGGCCGTTTTTTGCAAAACACATTTTTTTGTCCAAACATCACACAAATCGGTACACAGTATCTCTATAGTCATCAAACAAAACAAGTCTTTCAATTTTTCATATTCCATCATGATTGGCTAAGAATGGCTTCCAAAGTTTGCAGGAGTGCTCCGTTTGGAACAAAATGCCTCAAATCATGAACACACGCACATTCCCACTAGGCCGAGAAAGAATTGCCACTTGAAATGTTTCAAATCAGCCTCGAGGTGGCGCTATATCAGGCAAATTTGTGTTTTTACCTATAAATGCACCGATCTGTGTAAAACGTTGTATGCGCACTTCCTAGAGGCCAAGGAATAACTTTTGACCTGCATTTTTCACATCTGCCTTTTATAGCGCCACCAGGAGGCCGACTTATGTAAATCACATTTTTGGATATTACTCCTTCAGATTTTATCAAAATTTCACGTGAATCCGTACACAGTAACTCTATAGTCATGTGATCAAGACGGATCTGTTTTATTCTTCATATTCCATCCTGATTGGCTAAAATTGACTTCTAAAGTTTGCAGGAGTGGCCCGTTTTGAACAAAATGCTGCAAATCATGAACGAGGCGTCCGATTGTGGTGAAACTTTAGGTAACTGCCGAAACTATAGGTTACTACTGATTCGCTCCCCTGACCTGGAGGTCCTTCAGAATAAGACCTCCTCTTCTCGTCTACCTTAAAGAAGAAGGGGGTCTTTGCGAGACCTCTCGCTTTGTATTTCATAGAACCGGGGTTACGGTAGTATACTATAGCTCTATTTCAATACTCCGCTTATGGGAGAGATTTGATAAACTCCCTGATTGTAATGCTGAAGTTTCGAGTTACCAGCTCGAGGTATGACAAGACTGGAAGAGACACCTAGGACTGTACTCGCCGGCACCCTGAATAGAACACCTCTTAGATAGGGCCCAAGATCTCGCCGCTCCCACCGTAGTGCGTGGATCCAAACCTGCTGGGGCATGCAACACTACCTGAGTGGACCACGTAATGGCCTGTAAATTAGTGGGAAAAAAATACTAAAGTAGGACTTGTCCGCCCCAACAACCGATCTGATCATAAGTCCAAGATCGGTACACCCACATACTCAAGCCCAGTCCTGGGCAGAGACAGTGTAGTCTCCTGTCCACCTGTGATGCTGAACATACCCTAGGTCATCAGCAATTCAGTTTGAGCACCAGACGCAGCACGCTAATCTGGGAAGGACAGAACGACTGTTCAGGCGGTCTGAGAAGCCAAGTGTGGGTTGCCCCACACCCCAGCTCAAACCCGCATAACTGGAGACGATACACCCAGGCAAACCACAGTTGCCCAGAGCCATCCTCTCACGGGCCAGGCCCAGAGAGCTAGGCTCTCTGGGTGTGGACAGAAGATTTTGCCCCCCGCCTGCATCAGCATATCTCTGCGTAATGGCAGTGGCCAGGGCTTATTGTATAAAAGCGGTGTGATCTCTGAGAGCCAGTGACCCCAGATTGAGGCCACCAATATCACACTCAGCCCCTCCTCCCGTACTCTAGCAAGTGTGGGAGCTATGAGGGACAGTGGGGGGAAAGGCATACACCAACCCCCTGGGCCACTGGTGTGCCTGTGCGTCTAGACCCAGGGAGGCTGACCCCCTCACTGAAATATACAGACAACATTTTGCGTTGTCTTGTGAGGCGGATAGATCTATCTAAGGTCGCCCAAAACGAGCCCAGATTAGCTCTGCTATGTCTGGGTGCAGTGACCATTCTCCATAATGACACCGTCCCCTGGACAGCAGGTCCGCCCCTAGGTTCTGGATTCCGGCCACATGCGACGCTCTGAGGGACCGCAATCGTGGCTCGCTCCAGATAAGCAGTTTGTGTGCCAAGTCGTTTAGCACACAAGACTTTGTTCCTCCCTCCTGTTACTAGTACATGACAGCCTTGTAGGAAAGGGAGGAAATGCTGTAATGCCAGAAAAACTGGCAACAATTCTGGATAGTTTATGTGGCAGGTTTGTAACTTGTGTGACCACAAACCTCTGGCGGCCCTGCCATTATAGGTGGCACCCCACCCCAGCAGGCTGCCGTCCGTGGTGATTACCTTCCTGAAGGTGATCATGCCCATCAGAACCCTCACTGAGAGGAACTGTGGGTTCCTCCAGTGGTTGAGCGGCGTCACACATTCTGCTGTGACTAGACCTTGCGATAGAGACAGTGGATGAGAACACCAAGGGCCGCCACCCACCGTTGAAACGGTCTCATGTGAAGCCTTCCCATTCGTATCAATGAAATGGCCGAGGCCATGAGACCCGTCATTCTCATGCATGTTTTCAGAGTGACCTTGAGGGGGTTTCTTTTTGACCAGGAAATAGCGAAAGAAAAAAACGCCATTCACCTGGTGTTGGAGTACTTCTCATTTGGCACGTTTCTCTAACAGGGAGAAAACATCACCTGCCTGGCCCTGAGTCTGTGAGAAAAGTGTTTTCGCAAAGCCTGGAGGTCTTGCAGCGAACTGTAGAACGTACCCTCTCGATATCGTGCGAATGACCCACTCCGAGAGGGGGGTGTCCACCCTACCGTGTCTGTCTCCAAACAGCCGGTCCTGGTTCATGGGTTGATCCAAGACGCCGATCCGTTCTGCCTCGGAGAGGCGAGAAAGGTCCAGCCATTTTGCCCTTTCCGTGGTTACCAGGAATGCCATGGGCCTCGTCGCTCAGCCATTGAAGCTCCTGCTTCTGCTTTGGTGTAGGGCTCTCTCGCTGCACGGAGGAGTTCAGAGTGTGTGCCCCCGTGCCCAGGACTGCGTAGGCCTTTCGGTTGAGGGTCCAGAAGGCCCTATCATGTCTCAATGAGATATTTGGCCCCCTGGCCAGGCCCCTCGAGCCTGGAGGAAACAGGTGGGCCGCCAAGGCTACCTCCATCTGTGGGATGGTTGGTTAGCCCCTCTTCTTGCTCCCTCAGACATTCGAGGCCTTTGAGGGCCGGGATGGGTGAGGAGTATGGCTTCGTCCATGACTTGCGGAGGGACTCCAAGATGGTGGGCGTAAGGGGAATAAGGTCCTTTGTCGCCCGCTTTGTCCTGGCTACCCCGATGCCATCGAGAAGGGAGGCTTGGGGTGGGGCCCTCTCCTACGGATGGGGCCTCACCACGCCCGAGCGTACTGCCGCTCGGTGAAGTAGCTTGGGTATGCTAGAGTCGTCGAGCTCTAAGCCTGGCTCCGCCGATGAGCACTGCATAGTGGTCGATGTCCGCTGTGTGGGCGGCAGGGAGGCCCTTTCGTAGGAGGGGGGGATAGCATCGTCCTCATTGTCCTCCTCTGGGGAGTCGAGGGAGATGTTGTTGTCCCCGTCATCTTCCTCCATGGCCTCATTTAAGGGGGTCGAAGACGTGATCCTCCCGGTCCACATCGTAGGGTGGGTTGACCGTCTCCTTTTGACCACCCCAACTCAAGGCTGGGGATGGTGCGCGGAGCGGCCTTGCCGTGGCCTCCGTCCAATCGCTCGACCCTCATCGGAGGGTCCAGGGGTGGTGGTGAGGTCGTGACGGGAACTTGTTGAGCCGTTTGCGGAGGAACTTCATGTCTGTATCTCCACAGATCGGACAGAAGCCTGCTCCTTCTATAAGCCCCCGCTTTTGCGTGGTTGACATCAGTCGGTCACAGTCGGTTTGCAGGACTTTTGTAGAGGGGCAGCAGTGGACGGGGTTTTCCGCCTGGTCCCGGAAGCCATGCTCTTAGTCTCGGCCTCTGGGGCTTTGACTAAGGCTTGGGCACGGTTGGAGACTTTAGCTCTGGGCCTAATTCACTCCTGACTGGGACAACTCAGAGGAAGGCCTGCCAACCATGAGTTTTCCGTCGAGCTGGCTTTGATAGCTAGTGGACCGCTACACGTGGAGTCAAGGCTAGCCTGGGGGCTTAGCCGAGCAACAGTGGTGAGCTAGCCTAAACAGCTACCGCGTGTTAGCCACCAGTTAGCTTTCCGTGCTAACAAGTGCTTCTAGGCTAAGCTGTAGTTAGCACGGCTAACAGTTAGTGATTACAGCTAACACGTAATAAAAACGCTGGGAGCGAGAATATTACGGAAAAATGTGTTCTAACGGTGGAAAAGGTAAGAAATCACCTGGATTAGTTAGTGTCTCGCGGTCACAGAAGTCGATCCTGGCCTGTTGAAACGTAGTTAAGCTAACAAACCTTCGGTGAAACTGAGGAAATTAGTTATGCATTCAGACGAGAAGAGGAATGAAGGAACGATCCGCCCCCTGACTGTATAGGCGGAGGGCGGGACCTCCAGGTCAAGGGAGCGAATCAGAATCCAGCCAAATGGACTTTGTCTGGAAGTTTATCAAGAAAATGCTTCTGTGTTCACGCTAGGGGGTGCTCTACCATAGTGAGACCTCGGAGCAGAGTATTGAAATAGAACTTTGCACGCACATTTCTCTTTGGTCAAGGGATCAAGACGGATCCGTCCGATCCGTCCTATGTTTCACATTCTAGCCTGATTGGCGAAGTCCAAACATTGCTGGCCCACACTAACCTACCTGACCTGGCGGAGACCTGTGCTCCGAGGAGCACTTTTTCTAGTTTAAATTAAATTAAATTCTTTGGTTCATTAATGATGTAGAGCTTTTAAAGTTACATAAATGTTTTACCAACAGATGGTCCCAAGAATGTCCTTTTGGCAGTAAGTCCACCAGGAGATGTTGTCAAAGGAAGCTCCGTCACTTTCACCTGCAGCAGCAGTGGATCAAATCCACCAATCCAGAGTTCCTTCATTTTCAAAGACAGAACTATAGTGGCACAGAAGAAGATAGAGACCATCTATAACATCCAACCCAGTGACAGTGGAACATACTACTGTCAGGCAATGAACAACAAAGCTACAGCCAGTTCACCTGAAGTCACTGTTGATGTTCACTGTGAGTAGATAATGTAATCAAGATCAAATGATATGTGTGTGTTCGTGTTCGGATAAAATAAAATAAAAATAAATCATAATAAACAAAAGTAACATACAAAAGATGAAAAAAGACAAAACAGTTGTGTGTGGGACAGGTGGGGAAGGATTTATATTATTGTCCAGGGTTTGATTATTTTGACCAAAAGTGGTGTAATGTTAGACACCACATTATCCAAAGCATGAATTATTGCTACTGTTCAGTATAGTGAAGAGTACTGACGCTTATATACTGTACACTCAGTAAATAGTGTTATTTGAATATATAAATCTTTATTCCTCCCTAGACCCCCCAGAAATAACCTCGTTAACAATGGATCCACCAGGAGAAGTTGTTGAGGGCAGCAAAGTGACTATGACCTGCAGAAGTGATGCCAACCCACCAGTAGACATCTACACCTGGTACATAGGCAGCAGATCTATCTCCACTGGTCCTCAGCTGGTGAAGGACAATGTGTCTCCTGTAGACTCTGGACAGTACGTCTGTCAGGGGACAAACAAACATGGATCACAGAGATCATCACCATACGATCTAGATGTTCAGTGTAAGTGAACTAAACTTTTTAGGTTATATTATTTTGTGTGTGTGTATGTGTGTGTGTGCGTGTGCGTGTGCGTGTGTGTGTGTGTGTGTGTGTGTACAGTTCACGTATTGTCCATAGTATCATAGTCATTGCACTGACATGTAGAAAGAGGGAAAGATGATAAATAAGTGCTTTGAGAGAATTTATGTTATTCAGTATTTTATTATTTTGACCAAAGCTGGTGTAATGTTAGACACCACATTATTCAAATCATGAATTGTTATTGTTCATTCCTAGTTAGCAATACTGTCGCCTATCCTATATTATAATTGCCTAGAGGGTCAGCGGGCAGTGGGCGGACGGTGGACGTAAGAAACGGACCTGAGAGGCGCAGCGTTGCTCTGATCACAGAAGTCGAGCCTGTTGAAACATAGTTAAGCTAACAAACCTTCGGCGAAACTGAGGAAATTAGTTCTGCATTCAGACGAGAAGAAGAATGAAGGAACGAGTGAAGATCCGCCCCCTGACTATATAGAGGGAGGGCGGAACCTCCAGGTCAGGGGAGCAAATCAGAATCCAGCCAAATGGACTTTGTCTGGAAGTGTATCAAGAAAATGCTTCTGTGTTCACGCTAGGGGGCGCTCTACCATAGTGAGACCTCGGAGCGGAGTATTGAAATAGAACTTTGCACGCATATTTGCACTATACGTTGAGGAACAAATACCACCCTTTCAACATTGCCCTATTATAGCGCCACCAGGAGGCAGATTTTTGCAAAACATTTTCTTTATATTACTCCTACAAATGTTGTCAAAACGTCACGTAAATCGCTACAAATTATCTCTTTGGTCAAGTGATCAAGACTGATCCGTTCGATGTTTCACATGCCAGCCTGATTGGCAAATTCCAAACATTGCTGGCCCACACTAACATACCTGACCTGGGCCCTATTCCACAAAAGGTGAATTAGAGCTAAAGCCTGGCTTTAACACCTATCCTGGCTTAATTTAGCCAGGATTAGGGATGAATCGGTTTAATGAAAGCTGATTTATCTTGAAGATTAGCTTAGCCAGTTCACCCTGGCTAAGTTTTCCATGACTAGATTTCACGAAAGAGAATTGAAGCAAGCCTACCTTAGTTACCATGGCAATTTAGCTGTGAAGTTAGCCTGGTCAGGAGCAGGCTAACAGCCAAGCTTACTTAATCCAGTGCCTTGTTCTTCACGTTTTGGGAAATAGCTGTTAGTCCAATGACTCCAATCGTAAACCAATGACTTTTTCCACAGTTAATTCAACACCTATGTTTGTATATGGACTCATTTTAATGACCTTGCATTCAAATAAAATGAAATAAATACAATAAGATATAATCAATGTAATTATATTACTGAAATAGTGTGTGGCCATGAATCATAATTGTTTCACAATGACTCATGTGATATGTCATTGTCACTCTATTAACACTACAGTTCATATTTTAGATGTTTGATAATATATATATATTTTTTAGATTATAAAAAATATCTGACATACACATACATACATACATACATACATACATACATACATACATACATACATACATACATACATACATACATACATACATACTTATATATGTATGTTTTGCCTTTAAGCAGTCAATCTGAAAAACAATGAGTTTTCCCACACTTATTAAATTCTTATGCGGAAAATCAAATATCTACAAGCCTGAAAAGATATATAGGCTATACCTTTTGGCGGCCGGACCCTCGTTACCCCCGCGGGTAACGGCGACCCCCATTACTGCAATGGTAATGGGGGTCACCGTTACCCGTGATGGTAACGGCCGTTACCGTCGCGGGTAACGTTACCGCAACGGGGACTCCCCGGGACTTCCCTTACCGCCGCGGGTAACGGTGACCCCCAGGGACCCCCGTGGACGGCACTGCAGATATATAAATTGATGGATTCCATGTAATCTCAACATTGCATGCATGGCGCATATAATAGTAGTAGATTAGTAGGCGATATCGCAGATATTCACTTAAACTCCTCATGTTTAAGCCTAACAGAATTATATATTTATGGACTATATATTTATGGACTTGTATATAAATTGTATATATTTTTGGACGACTTGTGCATTTAATTTGTCGGCCACGCTTTCTCCCTGGGTCTATTTATTGCGGCCGTGTTTCCTTTATTGCTTAATATACATTTTACTTCCTCATATGATTCCATGAGCGCTGCAGTGCTGCTATTCAGCTACAGAGAAGAACGCTGCTCTGGTTTTGGGCTCCATGATTGGTCAAGTTCAAGGATTCTGCTATCGACTTTCATGGTCTTTTACAGGAATACGTGAAGCCTGGCTTCATTATCCTGGCTCGACACAGCCTGGCTTGACAAGGCCTAGCTCGACAAAGTCGCTCCTTTTCAGCCTGGCTTGGCGTTCATGGAACGGAATAAACCAGGCTATACGGACCCGACTTTGTCAAGCCTGGATTTGACTTAAGGCCAGGCTTATTTAATTAAACTTTCGTGAAATAGGGCCCTGGCGGACACCTGTGCTCCGAGGAGCGCTTTTTCTAGTTTCAATTCAATTCAATTCTATGGTTCATTAATGATGTAGAGCTTTTAAAGTGACATAATTTTTTTACCAACAGATCGTCCCAGGTATGTCCTTTTGGCAGTAAGTCCACCAGGAGATGTTGTCAAAGGAAGCTCAGTCACTTTCACCTGCAGCGGCAGGTCAAATCCACCAATCCAGAGTTACATCATTTACAAAGACAGAACTATAGTGGCACAGAAGAAGATAGAGACCATCTCTAACATCCAACCCAATGACAGTGGAACATACTACTGTCGGGCAATGAACAACATCGCTACAGCCAGTTCACCTGAAGTCACTGTTGATGTTCACTGTGAGTATTTAATGTAATTAGGATCAAATGATGTGTGTGTGTGTGTGTGTGTGTGTGTGTGTGTGTGTGTGTGTGTGTGTGTGTGTGTGTGTGTTCGCTGTGGGTCCATGACGCGGTGACAGGACGCACGCATGTGTGTGTTGGAACTGTTGCAGGTACCAAGTACAAAGGCACTTTCCATCCCTGATATACTGTCTGTGCACAGCACATAACCCACACTGCACATACTTTGGGTACTCATATCCCCCGACAGGTATGGAGTAGTAGTATCATAGTTTGTATTGTCCATAGTATCATAGTTTGTATTGCACCTAGAACGAGACAATAGAGAGAGAAAGAGGGAGATATGATACAAATTGGCTTGAATTGTATTAGATCCACAAAATACACCAAAGTTTGGAGAAAATAAAATACAAATAAATCATAATAAACAAAAGTAAGATACAAAAGATGAAAAAAGACAAAACAGTTGTGTGTGGGACAGGTGGGGAAGGATTTATATTATTGTCCAGGGTTTGATTATTTTGACCAAAGTTGGTGTAATGTTACACACCACATTATTCAAAGCATAAATTATTGCTATTGTTCAGTATAGTGAAGAATACTGGCGCTTTACTGTACACCCAGTAAATAGTGTTATTTGAATATATACATCTTTATTCCTCCCTAGACCCCCCAGAAATTACCTCTGTAACAATGGATCCACCAGGAGAAGTTGTTGAGGGCAGCAAAGTGACTCTGACCTACAGCAGTGATGCCAACCCACCAGTAGACATCTACACCTGGTACAGAGACAACAGATCTATCTCCACTGGTCCTCAGCTGGTGAAGGACAATGTGTCTCCTGCAGACTCTGGACAGTACGTCTGTCAGGGGACAAACAAACATGGATCACAGAGATCATCACCATACCATCTAGATGTTCAGTGTAAGT